>NC_141340.1:19035000-19087500 GCF_037954235.1 Aulostomus chinensis
AAACTGAATGTGTTCTTTATTTTCCATCAATGAGAATTCTCCTCACAGCTTTCTAATGTCATTATATGAATATTATGTTCTCTTATGTGTGCTTCTCAGGTGTACATATGATGCTTTGGAGCTGTATGATGGCTCAACCTCTAACAACCTAATTACCCGGTTATGTGGAGACACCCTGCCATTGACCCAAATGTCAACAGGGCCCTCCATGACACTCAGGTTCTACTCAGACAGCACGATCCATCACAAAGGCTTCAAAGCAAAGTACTCCATAGGTAGGCAAGAAGACACTCTCTCATCCAGACACACACACACACACACACACACACACACACACTCTGAGAGTCCACACTCATGCTTCAGGGACACTGACACACTGAGATGTGCTTCAACCTCCAGTAAAACTATTGTTACAGCAAGAGCAGAACAGCTGGAAGAGGCTGCTTCTGCTTCTGTTGTTGGTGTCTGGTGTTCATTCAGGCTGTGCTTCAGATTCACTGATGTTCATGAGCTCTGAGTGAAGACTGTTCAACTGATGGTCCCATGAACTTTATCACTCATCTTCTGATTCATGTTTTCTCATGCAGGAGCTTCTGAGTCGGATGCTGGTAAGTAGACTGTTTCTATCATGCTGATAGCTTAGATGATGGATGGATAGATTTGAATCTGCCTGCCTTCATGAAAATACTGACCTCTCTGAAGGCAAAGAAGCTCTTCAGAACGACGGCCCCCTTTCATTTCGACATCCCCAATTACTGCTTCATCTCCCTCCACACAAACATGACACTAAAAGTGTTTGCAGGCAGACTGAAATCAAACTCAGACATACGGAGGACACCCGAAGAGCTGGATGTGGCCCACAGGCCAGGCGTAGCTCGTGCCCTCAGCATCTCCTATGCCATGTAATCTTCGGCTGATCTCAAACTTGTATTTCTACTTCTCCCCCCTCCCAGAATGCTGGACTAAATGGTTTGATCGAGACAACCCAAATAGACGGGGAGACTTTGAGACTCTTGCATTTCTCCATCAAGAATATCCTGGGAAAATCTGTGAGACTCCCCTTCAGATTGAGGTCCAAACTACATCTGGGGCCAGCGTTGATACAACAGGGGACACGATTGACACGTGAGTACTGAATGCACTGTGAATTGATGCTTTTCTGACCACTTTACCTCAGAAAGTATGCAAATGCATCACTTATGTTTCTGAGTCTTTGTTATTGTACCCCTGCTGGGTATCACCAGCACGACCTCATGCATAAGCAGTGAGCTGCTAAAGCAAATGGGTCACAGCCGTATCCTAGCAGACAGCAGCAGCGAGACAGCGCACTAAATCACAGGTCCTTACTGACCGCTTCATGTCACAGTTCGGACTATTTTGGTGGAAGATAAAACAGCTGGTTATTACCCTAAAAACATCAGGCCAAACCCCTCAGACAGCAGAGTTGTCAGTCCATCAACCGTCCTGACTGAACTTTGGTTCCTTCTGCAGGTCTGACACAACCACTGGATTCATCTGTAGAAACTCTGACCAGAAGCCGGGACGCTGCAGTGATTATAAAGTTCGCTTCCAGTGCCCACGCAACTTCTGCTGCAGAGAAGGGAATTGTGAGTACATGAATCCTTTGAAGCATCACTAAATAATTTGTGTTTAATTAGTAGTAGACGAAGTTAGGTTCCATCCTCTTGTTTGGTTTCTGTCTAGTGTGCTGGACCAACTGGTACGACTCAGATGATCCTGATGGAAGAGGGGACAGGGAGCGTTTGAGTGTGCTGCAGGACAAGTATCCTGGAGAAATCTGTGACAGCCCTCAGGAAATCGAAGCCATGACTGTTGACGGAACCCCAGCTGGACGGACAAACCAGAGCTTCAAACAGTAAGTTGACTTGTTGGAAAACAGTACTGACTTCAGCGTCATCAGCACTGTATATCTAATCACAGACCTGTAGTCGCCCTCAGCTAATCAATGCCTTTCATCATGGTAAGTTTCAACTCTTAGGAACCTGATAGAATAAAATACACCATCTGATCAGAAGAAGGCCAACTCTTTGAAGGGCCAATGGGAGAGAAGACGTAAACATTTAACTACGTCCAGGTCTGACAAACATCTAAAGTGATCATGAGTTGCTTGTCAGCATGGAAGGCAAAACCATCTAACAACAGTGCTGAGTCTGATTCAGTGGCTAAGGACTATCTGGTGAACCCATCCGGCAAAGTGAGTGTGGTGCACGGTAACTACAGGATTCATGGAGCCCAAGTTGATGTTAGGGAGGAAGGAAAGTCCAGGATGTTAATGGAACTGAGGTGGCTTACATTCAGGGAATTTTTTTCAAATTTTCACTATTTCTTAGTGAAACAGAAATCAGAAAACACTGCAAGGTGTGTGCGTTTCAGAGAAGACGAGTGCACCAATGACTAACTAGCTTAAACACTTTTCCAGCTTCAGTCCAACTGAGGGGCTGGTCTGTTGGCATGACAATCAACAGCCGGGAATAAGGTGTTATGACTACAAAGTCCGCTTTGGATGCCAGTGCCCCATGAGTGCTGCTGCCACCAGCTCCATGAAGACACCAAGACTCCAAGAGAAATCATAAATTCAGATCCTCGGGGACTTCATTGCTATTACTTATGTTTCCTCTTCCTATGATCTACAGTAATCAAACCTATTCATAAGGGCATTAAGGTAAACAGCATGTTTGGGGTTCTGGGAATAGCATGGAACTTTGAATCCAAGTGAAATCTAACATTCAAGTTAAAATTCTGTAGAATTCATAATTAGAATAAAGCTGCACAGTTTTCAAAATAAGTTGTGATTGTTTTGACGAAGATTGTGATGTGATTTGGGACATTAGCGGGAACGTTAACGGGATTATAACCCACAATTAGCCTGCAGGAAATCTTGTGCCTTAGTGGGATTTGGAAATAGCAGTAGACCTTGTTGGGATTTCAGTCCAAGTTGGATTAACTTCAGAACACTCATCTGCTGGACCTGTGACTTGTGATATGAAAACTGATGAATGTCTTAAAAACATGTTTCCAGAGAAATAGTTATTTTTTTAATCTCAGGGGCATTTTCTGCTGATTAATGTTGAGGTGCTGTTTGCTAAGTAGAACGGTGGATTGTTAATCATGATGAAAAGAATCATTGTTGTCTCATTTGTATATTGACTTAATCCTGCACTGTCCTTGGATTGTCTCTGGAATACCTTCTGCGAATACAAAGAAATGTTCATGCTGAGGATTTTGTCTTGTGTCTTTGCATTTCTCTCCCTTGAGCTAAATGTACCCTGCAAACACTGAAGCTCTTGCGTCGACTGGCAGCTTTTCCAGACTGTCCAGGAATGACATAAACATGCACCAAGAGTCTACTTCAAAGCAGCTACACATTACATTATGTTAATGATTCCTGCTAGTGAAAACGTGTAAAGCACGAAACAAGATACACCCACTAGGGCAGGTACAATAAGCACATCATCAGATAATTAGCCCTGTAAAGCCTGAACTATGAAATAATTGACAGAAAATTCCAATTCTCAGAAATTGGAGCCTTTAATGGTCCTTCTGAACAAACTAACATTTTTTTCTCAAATATCAATTTCCATATGTGAGTTTCAATTTGATACATCCAACCATAAGGCTCAAAGTTTCATTTTTTTTAAACAAACAAAAACATGTTGTGGCGAGCGGGGGGTACTAGTCAAAGGCAAATCACAGTAAAAAAAAATTAAACAAGACAACGCCACCCTGGGAGTTTCACCCAGGGAATTTAAATACTATAATATCAGAGTTAAGGCACTCCGGTTCGTTAACCCTGAAAGCAGGAGACGTGGTTCAGGTACAAAAAAAAAAGTTTTATTTGTTATAATACTTTCAAATTTAGATCACGTTTAAAACTCCATACAAGACACTGGGCAAGGTGAGGGGAAATAGGGAAGCCGCTCAGAGCTGAGGCTACCAGGGTGGACTGGGCCGCGAGGGCAATTTGGGAGCCCAAAAAAAAGGTCACCCCATACACACGTGGCACTATCACACAGAAAATGCAGTTCATACACACACTCACAAGTGTTATTTAAGTGCACAAACCAAACGGGGGGTGAACAACACAGGACACGGGAAAGGGGATCCCACCACCTGCGACACCCGTTCCACCACCTTTGGGGCCTTCAGCTCCTGGGGAAATAAGGAGAAAACCAAACTATATTGATGGGAAGATCCCAAACAAAATTACTTAAATTACTAATTGAACTCAGGATATATAAATGAAATCAAAATAATTTTTAACACTACCCAAAACAATATGGCCTACAAGATATGGTCAAACAAAGTAGATATAGACTACGCAAAATAACTGGAATGAAATGATAAAGTAATTGACTAATCAATCACAAAATACCCACAAAACAGAATGAAACTAATCAAATCAAGCCACTCAAAGGAAGCGATACTGAAATCAAACAACCCAATAACAAAAAAGAAAATGGTAATTCACTGATTGAACACAAGATAACTGAAATGAAGAAAATAAATGAGTTAATTTATCAAAAAAAAGTCCTCACTGAATGAAATATGACAAAAGATAAGTTAATCAAACAGACAAATGAAAACTAACCACCTTTAACCACACATATAAATTATGGGAATTGGACTGCACCAGCCAGAACCCACAGCAACAGATGACAGGTGTAGGTGTGAGACACCACGTGGCTGGCGTGAACTTCAGCCAAGCGTGGACCACGGTGGCAAGGCAAAACACAGGCAGAATCCGATCGTGGCAAAGCAGCAGTGTTTCTTTAGGGCCTTGCGATATCCACTGTACCTCCCAGCAATCTTACACCGCGGCTCCTGCAATAAATAAACACTAATCTGAGTAAACTAAATACACAAAAAAAGAATGGCGTGGCGTCTTCATACCACTCATGCGAGCTCGCTGCGTGCGCCACATGAGAGGAGAGCACAGAGTGATCAGCAGAACTACTGTTCAAAGATACATCTTGCGGATACGCAAGGACACATCATCATTGATGTTGTATCCTGGGATCATTGGGGGTTTCAGGTCTTTCAACATCAGACCCCCTCAGCCAAGGCAACCTGACCGGGGTGATCAATCCCTGGCTTATGCGCCTCCGGGATCGCGTTCTTCAGCACTCCAGTCCAACGAAGAGTCCAATTTAGCAGCCAGCCAATCGGCGGCTCGCTTTAGCCAGCAGATGATTTGATTGGTCAACGGCATCCGGCTACCTTTTTCCTGGTGCGCTCGGCGTTTTCCGTCACTGTTCTTCTGCGACTCCGACAGGTAAGCCTCGCTGCGCTCTTCCTTGCCCTACAAAGACCAGAAACTTCACAAAAACTTTACCACGCCGAATGACGGACTTTGTGGTGTCTTCTCCTTGATATTTCTTGCGACTGTTTGCACTTTTTCACACCGAATGAGGAACTACTTGGCGTTGTTATTTCTTGAGACTGTTTGGAGCTTTGCGGCTTCTGCGAGCGGACTTCGCGCTGTACGTTTGCACAAACGCAGGAATGGAAAAAAAAATGAGACTTGTTATCGGTTCCATGCAAACGTCCTTCTTGAAGCAATAAACACCACATATTTATGTCGGTGTCGTGTCCAAACGTGTAGCTCCCGTTTGTGTGTCTTAACGTGGACGGAAGTACGGCGTTTTCCGCCGCCATGGACGCCAACAGTTCCGCTATATTTAATTATTTATATATATATATATATATATATATATTTTTTTTTTTAATCTGTTGATGAATATACATTGCTCATTATACTTGAATGAATGAACGAATGAATGAGGCAGGCGCTGTGTGTGACATAGAGTGCATTTTCTGTCGTGCGAGGATCCACAGGAGGGAGGCCGATGATTGGTCAAAGGTGAGCAGGTAGACGAGCCCAGAGTAAAGTCTTTTAAAAACAGCCTCAACCACCTCTGCTCTCTTCATTAGCCTTCGCGATGGAGCCTGGGAAGCGTCTCTTTAAGGCCAAACACCTGGAGGAGCAGGAGGAGGAGGACTGTGATCCAGGTGTGTGTCCACGGCCTGCTGCGCGTGTCAGTCCGCGTGGAATATTATTCATACATGTGTGTTTTTTGCAGGGTTCACCTCCTCTGACACACAGAGCCAGCCAGGGACAGGAGAGGAAGGAGACGCCGCAAGCGGCAGCAGGGGGCAGCTGCCCAAGAGCGGCAAGCGGCGACGGATGCAACCTTCAGCCGCCACCGCCACCGTCTCCTCCTCCGCATCCAGCCAGCCGCCGCCGGAGCTTGCCCCGGCACCCTCCCGCACGCAACCCTCCGCCTCTCCACCCTCCTCCCCTCCCCGTCTGTCAGGCTCCCCAGCAGGGTGACCCTGTACAGAAGGAAGAAGAAGGAGGAGAAGGACAGGGAGCTCCTCGCCACGACCGACCCGGACATGGCTCCAGGGAACCCCTGCTGCATCTGCGGGCAACCGCAGCACTTCAACTCTGACCACGCCTTCTACCGGGGGCGCTTCTTCTGCCCCATGGCAGACGGGGGGCAGAGGACTGCTGAGCAGTGGCTACAGCAAGAGTGGGAGAGAAGCGCGCCGTCCGTCCCCAGAACCACCTCCTGGCGCGTCAGGAAGGAGGAGGAGGGGGGGGGGAGCCCCCGCCCGAAACACCCACAAGCCCCACAAGACTCACATCTGCCAGCTCTGTGGTCTGCCGCTGAGGAAAGACTACGGGCACAGTTCCTTTGGCGGCACTGGCAGAACCACTGAAAAATTCTGTGCCCTGTCAGAGGGACTGCACCCTGACCTCTGGCTGGCGAGGAAAAGAGCCGGCCGGACAGAGAACATTTGAGGCACTGGCTGCGCTTCCATCCTTTTATTGTTTTGAAATAAAACATATTGGTGTTGGCAAAACCCTGTTGTTGTTGTTGTTGTTTTTTTGTCTTGCTTGCTGTGACAGTTGGTTTGTATTTCTTTACAACACAAACATTTACAACATAAATCCATGTAGATAGATAGATAGATAGATAGATAGATAGATAGATAGATGAGTAAAGAAGCAAACATAAAAAGTGTTTCAGCAAAAAGTGTTTCTTCAGCACTTATAAATAATGATAATATTAATAAATACAACGAATATCAACATCAGTCGAAGAATTAAGAATTAAAATAAAATATCTCATCTTCAACGGTGGAAGGAAAGCGACAAACTGCGCCTCCCTCGGTCACCGCCGCGAACCACGAGACGAGCCGAGCCCTCCCCGAGCCGGCGCGTGGCTAATTTCAATAACGGCGCTCCCATTGGCCCCGCTCTTTCCGGGGCGAGCGGCCAATAGGGAGGCCTCCCGGGCCGTTGCGTTCCAAATTGTCCCCCGGCTCGCCAGTTCTCGGGGCTTGGGCGGCCGATCCGGGCGGCGTCGGCGCCGTCCTTCCCCGGAGGGGCGCCCCGACCCCGGCTCCCCGGCGGCCCGTCGGCCGATCCCGCCACACGAGAAGAACGGGTTGGCTTGGGATCGCGTTCTTCGGCACTCCAGTCCAACGAAGAGTCCAATTTAGCAGCCAGCCAATCGGCGGCTCGCTTTAACCAGCAGATGATTTGATTGGTCGACGGCATCCGGCTACCTTTTTCCTGGTGCGCTCGGCGTTTTCCGTCACTGTTCTTCTGTGACTCCGACAGGTAAACCTCGCTGCGCTCTTCCTCGCTCTACAAAGACCAGAAACTTCACAAAAACTTTACCACGCCGAATGACGGACTTTGTGGGTGTCTTATCCTTGATATTTCTTGCGACTGTTTGCACTTTTTCACACCGAATGAGGAACTACTTGGTGTTGTTATTTCTTGAGACTGTTTGGAGCTTTGCGGCTTCTGCGAGCGGACTTTGTACTGTCCGTTTGAATGAATGAATGAATGAATGAATGGAAAATATGAGACTTGATATCGGTTCCATGCAAACGTCACACTTGAAGCAATAAACACCACATATTTATGTCGGTGTCCTGTCCGAACGTGTAGCTCCCGTTTGTGTGTCTTAGGGACGGAAGTACGGCGTTTTCCGCCGCCATGGACGCCAAAAGTTCCGCTATATTTTTTTAATCTGTTGATGAATATACATTGCTCATTATACTTGAAGGAATGAATGAGGCAGGCGCTGTGTGGCAAAGAGTGCATTTTCTGTAGTTTGTGCTTGTGCGTGTGTGTGCGCGCGCCCGCGTGCGTGCGTTTGATTACAGGCGTCATGCTAAAAGAGGGTGTTTTGCGTGACTCTTTGCACAATGGATTACAAACCCGTATTCCGATTTCACGGAGCTACGTCCAGCGAGCTCACCCTGGCTCCAATGCCTGCAGCGAGATGGCTGGCCCAAGCTGGGAAAGCCAAGGTCACGCAGGTCAAGAAGCCCGACCTGGTGAGGGAGGAGGCGAAGACCTGTGTGCTCCAGGCCGGAGGTGACCCTGGTTGCTTCCAGCTGGTGCTCAGTGAGAGCGAGCTCCAGTTTGGCAAATACCAGGGGCAGACGTTCAAGTGGCTCCTGAGCAACGACGTGGGCTACGCCAGCAGCCTTCTGGTTGCTCACCTGCAGGAGAGGGACAGCGAGTCGCTCCTGGCCGGAAACAAGGACGCCCTCGCCTCCTACGCTCGTCTCTTCCCAGAAACGGCCGCCACCATCGAGGGGCGTAGGATGTGCGAGGGGCACTCCTCGGTGCGAAGCATGGATGGGGCAGTCGTGGGTTTTGGCGCTCACTCCGGGGTGACCCCGCGGGACCTGTACGACTCCCCCCTTGGCAAAAGGAGATCGTAAGGGTTGCTCTCTTGAGGTGCGTCCAGTTCAATTGACGGGACGGCCAGGCCTTGACTGTTTGTGGTCTCGCTGTCTGCAGTTATGTGCAGTGGGTGAAGAGGCAGAGGGTGAGGCCTGGGTCGCGTATGTATGTGCTTCAGACATACATACTGGGCAGGGATATGGAAGCTGCAACAATGACAAAGACAACAATGAAGACACTCTTGGGGACATGACATGTGCAGACCACATTGTGGCTCTGTTGCTGCAGGGCTGAAGATGTAAGCTGCCCATCCAAGATTGTATGGCGAAAGTGTAAGTTTGAAAACCTGAACAATGGCTTGCTCTGTGTGTTGCAGGATATCTTGGGGCCACAAATGCATCTGACTGTGAGTGTGAATGGTTGTGTGTCTCTATGTGTTGGCCCTGTGATGGACTGGTGACCTGTCCAGGGTGAACCCTGCCTCTCGCTCGAAAGCCACTGGGATAGACTCCACCCCCCCAGGACCCTCATCAGGAACAAGTGGAAGAAAATGGATGGATGAATGGTTCTCTGATGCCATCTTCTGGACAGAAGTTGTTAATGCATCTCTGTCACAGGTCATCTGACTCTCCATTGATTCAACAGGTCTTGATTGATAAAACTGCACCTGTGGTCTAAATCTGCATGACACTCTTTCAGTATTGTTATATATTAGCTAGGAAAAAGACAAAGACGCCCACAAAAGGGAAGGAGGGAACGGGAACATCATGGAAAAAGACTGGGATCCTGACAGTTGTTGACTACATCAGAATAATGACAGTGAATCGTTGCATTAAACAGATGAAGGAGAGGTCAGGAGGTTGAGTGGAAGTGTTGCTGGATGGCTGAGCCATTTTCCTTGAAGCTTAAACCTTTAAATCTATTCAGTTCATAAATGAAGAAGTACTCTTTTATAACAAATGCAGTATTTCTGTAGTACTCTGTTGTACCATACCTGTCTCTGTCACTGCAGCTCTCCTCATGAATTCAGAGGAAAAGAACCGTCTAAAGGGCATCACAGACAGAAAATATATGAAAACAATGATGACTACTAGGGATTTAGCATTTAGTTCATTTTTAAAACTTTTTGTAGAAAACAACTGTAAATTAACCAGGAGTTATTGGTGATGTGCTCCACAGTTTCCAAGCACAAACGGCCTCCTGCTTGTTGGACTTACAATTTCCACACAATTTAGACATCAAAAGTCAAATAATGTTTTGGATTTGTTTTGTTTATTTTTTACTGGGAAAAACTTCAAATTGTGACGATGTGTCTGACTTAGAAATTGCCCCCCCTCCAAAATAAAATCAAAAAGTCTCCATCTGGTTACTGCTGTGCTGTGATCTCTGAGCCAATCATGATTGATCTCATCAATAATCCTTAGCAGCCGACCAGTCACACACACAGCCCCCCCCCCCCACACACACACACACACACAGCTGAGACATGCAGCAGCTCACATTAACTGCCTCAGTCACACAGCAGACAGACTCCTTTCTATAATAAGATAAGCAGTAGAAAATGGATGGAAGTGATGATTGAACTGATGAACAGGTGATTTGTCCAAAAGTCAACATCAGATTCATCCTGAGGTTCCAGGTAAGAACAGTCAGCTGTGGGCTGACACACATCTTTTCAGGAGCACTTCTATGCACCAAACTTACCAAGTTGAATTGTGTCTGTATTCTGAAGGCAGCAGGAGGATAGAGGAGTGAGGACACACACATTTGGCAACTGAGAGCAGCTGTGTGTGGGATTGCCCAATCAAAGATAAAACCAGCTCCTTCAGGCTGACTATGAAGGTTTACAGTCACACTGACCCAGCTCCAAATACTTTGATATGCAACAGACTGGTTTCTCTTCTGGTAGTTTGTTATCAACTGTTGTCACATTTAGGGATCAATTTAGCTGATAAGATGAAGGCTCCAAAGGACCAGCTGGAGATGCCAGGGATTGAACCCGGGGCCTCAAACTTGCAAAGCATGCGCTCTACCACTGAGCTACATCCCCTCTGGTACAGTCACTTTTGAACTGATGCAGGAAACACAAATACAGACACAACACTTTTTCCTCATTTTAGGGAAAAAAAGGAACTCAGTCTGTCATCTCAAAGGCTCTGTGATCTCAGTAGTTTCACTGTGATGTCAGCCCACACAGCCTTAGACCACAGAGGCAAGTCAGGCTCCAGGAAGCTGAGGCTGCTCCATTCTCAGTCCAGTCCAGAGTGAATGTTTCCCTCTCAGAAGCTTCACAATCCAGCCCAGATCCTCTCTGACTTGTAGGAGTCTTTGACCAAGAAATTAAAATTATATTGAACGTCTGCTCATCCTCAGAATGAAGTAAAAGTATTTGTGTTCCTAAAATAATCTACAGATGCTAATATCAATTATTGAAATTGATTGACAGCTCTAAACTGACCCTTCATCACTATACAGTTGCAAACTGAGAGCTGGAATATTTAGAAATCCACAGATGCTCATAACAACTGGTAGTACAAGTATACAGTAGAGACGACTGTAGAAAGTAGCAGGTCCTCAGAGTACTAGAATAGTTGTACAGTGTTGACTGCTGGAAAACATTCATGATGTTCCTATGTTTGTGCTGCTTTTCATCATTGAGACAACACACAGCAGTCCTCCACAAACATTCACCAGACTGTTTCACTGAGGAACTCAGGACCCTCATCCACTGTGGCCCAAGCCAGTGTGTCATTCAAGGAAGCAGCAGGTCCTCATCCGCCCCGGTCCACCCGACTGTGTCCCCTGAGACAGAAGACAGCTCACTTCTGGCAGACAAAAAAATTTGAAAACTTAGAGCTCCGGTCCTTGGTTCCTTCCTCCACTGAGCAGAACAAACACAGAACAGAGAGCAGTTCCTCCTCCAGTTCTCAGAAAGTCTGAGGGCACCAAAAGAAAGGAGGGAAATGCAATCAATGCTGAATTCATTTACATTTCTATTATTTGATCAAAGATAGAACTTAATAAGCTGCCATCAACCTTGATGACCAACTCCTTCACTGTGTAGTTCAAAGTCAGTGGTTTCATCAGAGCTGTGAACTGAGCCTGTGTTCATTCACATATCAGTAACAAGGCAAGGCAAGGCAAGGCAAGTTTATTTGTAGAGCCCGTTTTCACCACCAGTTTGTCTCAAAGGGCTTCACATGGCATCATAACAACATCCTGTGTCCTTAGACCCTCACATCGACTGAGGAAAAACTCCATAGAAAACCCTTTTAACAGGGAAAAATCTGAGAAACCTCAGGGTGAGCAACAGAGGAGGATCCCTCACCAGGACGGACAGACGTGCAGTAGATGTTGTTACAGACAAGAAAAGAGTTTACAATACAAAATGTGGGAAACATGGAAATGTTAATAACAGTTGAAGAAGGAAGCTTCTGGAAGGGGAGGCAGGGAGAGCAAGCCAGCTTGATGGGGGACTGGATGGTAGACTGGTTTATGGGAGGGGAGTGCAGGCCGGTGTGACAGTAGGGAATAAGGGGGGGGGGGGCGATGCAGGCGGCGGTTGGGGCTCTGGTGCATCTGTGGAAACACAGAGAGACTGCGAGACACCAAGGCCAAACTACAAAGTGAAACAAGTAGTGGTAATGACAGTTTCAAAAATGTGCAGGGAGGAGAGGAGGAGAGAGGGGGAGAGGAGAGGAGGGAAGGGCTCCATGTAACCTAATGTGTCCCCCAGCAGTCTAAGCCTGTAGCAGCATAGCTATCAATGGTTCAGAGCTACCTGAACCAGTCCTAACTGAAGGCTCTGTCATAAAGGAAAGTCTTAAGCCTGGACTTAAACGTAGTCAGAGTGTCTGCCTCTCTGACCCATGGAGACAGCTGGTTCCATAGTAGAGGAGCCCGGTAACTAAAGGCTCTACCTCCCATTTTGTTTTTAGAGATACTGGGAATCACTAAAAGACCTGCATTCTGGGAGTGGAGAGCTCTGGTAGGACAGCAGGGACTGAGTTCTTTCAAATAGGATGGGGCTTTATCATTGAGAGCCTTATAAGTCAGCAGAAGGATTTTGAAGTCGATTCTAGATCCTACAGGAAGCCAGTGGAGAGAAGCTAAAGTGGGAGAGATGTGTTCTCTCTTCTTAACTCCCGTCAAAACCCTCGCTGCAGCGTTCTGGACCAGCTGGAGACTCTTTAGAGAGTATTTAGGACATCCTGACAAGAGAGAGTTGCAGTAGTCCAGCCTAGAAGTGATAAATGCATGCACCAGTTTCTCAGCATCACTCTGGGAAAGGATATTCCTAATCTTAGCGATACTTCGCAGATGGAAGAAGGCGGTCCTAGTCACATGCTTTATGTGGGAGCTGAAGGAAAGGTCCTGGTCAAAAATGACCCCAAGGTTCCTTGCAGTTGTACTCGGAGTTAGGGTGATGTCATCTAGAGTAGTGATCCGATTCAAGAGTGTGTCCCTGTGGTGTTTAGGTCCAAAAATGATTACCTCAGTTTTATCTGAATTTAGCATTAAGAAGTTAGAAGACATCCAGGATTTAATGTCTTTCAGGCAGTCTTGCAGATTAGTCAACTGGCTTGTGTCGTCTGGCTCCATCGACAAGTAAAGTTGCGTGTCGTCCGCATAACACTGGAAGTTGATCGAGTGCTTCCGTATTATGTCACCTAATGGGAGCATGTAAAGAGTGAAGAGAATCGGTCCTAAAACTGAACCCTGTGGTACACCATATGTAACTCTGCTGTACTCTGAATAGTCATTATTAACATGAACAAACTGAAACCTATCTGATAAGTAGGACTTAAACCATTTTAGGGCAGTTCCTTTAATCCCAATGTCATGGTCTAGTCTCTGTAGCAGGATGCTGTGGTCGATGGTGTCAAATGCAGCACTGAGGTCCAAAAAGGAATAGCACAGAGACAAGACCTCTGTCTGAAGCTATAAGAAGATCATTAGAGACTCTGACCAGTGCTGTTTCAGTGCTATGGTGTTCCCTGAATCCAGACTGGAAGGCTTCAAAGAGCGCTGTTTCAGTGCTATGGTGTTCCCTGAATCAAGACTGGAAGGCTTCAAAGAGCTCGTTGCTGTGCAGATGTTTATGTAGCTGCTCCAGGACAACCTTCTCAAGGATCTTGGAGATGTAGGGGAGGTTGGATATCGGTCTATGGTTGGCTAACACATCTGGGTCAAGAGAAGGTTTTTTAAGTAAAGGGTTGATGACAGCCACCTTAAAGGCCTGTGGCACATAACCTGTGACTAAGGAAAGATTAATTTGATTTAATATAGAAGTGTTGACTAGAGGGAAGGCATCCTTAAGGAGGCTTGTTGGGATGGGATCCAGCAGACAAGTGGCTGACTTGGAGGAAGTGACTGCAGAAGTTAATTCTGACAGGTCGATGGGGGAGAAGCTGTCCAAGTGAGCACCAAGTCTGGGAGGTGCTTCTGTGGGGACTGTAGTCTGTCCTCCATTACTGGCAATCTTTGTTCTAATATTCACAATCTTTTCAGTGAAGAAAGATAGGAAGTCTTCACTGCTGAGAGCTGGGGGGATGCATGGCTCAACAGCTCTATGGTTCTTGGTGAGCCTGCCCACGGTGCTGAAGAGGAATCTGGGGTTGTTCTTATTCTTTTCTATCAGGGACGAGTAGTAAGCGCTTCTAGCATTACAGAGTTCTTTTTTATATATTAATAAACTCTCCTTCCAGGCTTGGCGGACTTCCTCGTGCTGGCTGGAATGTGTCTTCCTTTCCAGTTGTCTGGTCTTCTGTTTTAAGGCACACAGCACTGGGCTGTACCTGGGAACTATTCTCTTTTGGTTGATAACCTTCTTCTTCAGGGGAGCTACGGCATCAAGTGTCCCAAGGAGTGCTGCTGCAGTGCTGTCCACAAGATAGTCTACCTGTGAGGGGGTGAAATCAGCATAACTGCCCATTATATTACTACAAGATGTGGCAGCAAGTTCTGCTGGAATAAGCTCCGTAAATCTAGAAACAGCAGTGTCAGATAGACATCTACTGAAGCGGGACTTTTTCCCAGGTAGGATCCATCCATCCATCGTCATCTTCCGCTTATTCCTACACATTAAGGGTCGCGGGGGGGCTGGAGCCTATCCCAGCGTCAACGGACGAGAGGCGGGGTACACCCTGGACAGGTCGCCAGTCCATCGCAGGGCCGACATAGAGAGACGAACAACCATTCACACTCACATTCATACCTACGATCAATTTAGAGTATTCAATCAGCCTAGTCCCCAATTGCATGTCTTTGGACTGTGGGAGGAAGCCAGAGTACCCGGAGAGAACCCACGCAGACACGGGGAGAACATGCAAACTCCCCACAGAAAGATCCCGTGCCCGAGCCGGGACTCGAACCCGGAACCTTCTTGCTGTGAGGCCACAGTGCTAACCTCTGCACCACCGTGCAGCCCCAGGGAGGATATAATTTGTTAAAGTAAATTCAAATGTAATTAAGGAGTGATCAGACGAGACAGGGTTTTGAGGAAGAACTGTGATGAGATCAGCTTCTATTCCATAAGTGAGTACGAAATCAAGGATGTGATTAAAAGTGTGAGTGGGTTTGTTTACCCTCTGACAGAAGCCAACAGAATCAAGAAGCGACTTAAACGCAGTGGCCAGAGAATCATCATTGACGTCCACATGGATGTTAAAGTCATCGACTATAATGACTTTGTCTGAGTTCAATGCCAAGTTAGACAGAAAGTCAGGGAATTCTTCTAAGAACTCAGAATAAGGTGCAGGAGGACGGTACACTACAGCAAGTAAGAGTGGTTTCTCTGCTTTCCAGTCTGGGTGGGAAAAGCTGACAGTCTGGGTGGGAAAAGCTGACAGTCATATGAACTGTTAGGTCGAGGGTTAATCACCAAATTTGACTGATAAATTGCAGCTACTCCTCCTCCTCTGCCAGTGGTAAGAGGTACATGGTAGTTAATGTAACCAGGAGGGGAAGATTCATTTAAACTAACATATTCTTCTGGCTGCACCCAGGTTACAGTAAGTGCTAAGACACCAATCTGATAATTTGTAATTAAATCGTTCACTAGGAGAGACTTGGATGCGAGAGATCGAATATTAAGCAAACCACATTTAATAGTTGTATTGGGTTGATTTGCTGGACCAGTTGTTTTAATTTGAACTCAGTTGCTATAAATTACTCCTCCAGATTTGAGTGTAGCCTTATACAGCCTCGGGGCAGACACAGTTTCTATAGGCTGGGTGGGTGACAACACGAAGGAACCAGCAGAGGGGCGTGTTAAACTGCAGCTCTGCCTGCTGGTCTGAACTCTGGGTGCTTGTCAGGGATTAGTATTGCTAATAAATTGGCCTATGTTCCTAGATAAGAGAGATGCACCATCCAAAGTAGGATGGACGCCATCTCTCCGGATCAGACCAGGCTTTCCCCAGAAGGAGCTCCAATTGTCTATGTAAGCCACGTTGTTATCTAAGCACCACCTGGACATCCAGCGATGGAATGAACGCATGCGGCTAAACATGTCGTCACTCGCTAAACTTGGATGGATGGATGGGTGGATGGATAGATTGATCGATAGATAGATAGATGGATGGATAGATGGATGGATGGATGGATAGATTGATAGATAGATGGATGGATAGATGGATGGATTGATGGATGGATGGATGGATAGATGGATGGATGGATGGATGCATGGATAGATGGATGGATAGATGGATGGATGGATGGATGGATGGATGGATGGATGGATCCAGCACAGGATCTTTCTGGGTGGAGTTTGCATGTTGTCCCCTTGTGTATTACAGGAAGTTTGAGTTAGTAAGTTTGCAGTGGATTTGGGTGGTATTTGCACATAAATATATGTACATTTACTTAATTTATCTTTTTTTGAACATTTTCAAAATGAACTTGTTAATAATTAACCAAAACGTGTATATATATATGTATATTGCGCAATTTATGATCAAATATGTTAACATTTATCATAAATCTCCAAATATTACTTGGGGGTCAGACCTCCCACAGAGCAGCACCAGGCTCTCTACTTTACCAGTGAGACAGAGAATCATTCATCCTGAGCAGCCCTTTAATTACTGGGCTAAATAATGAATGATCCTATACAGCAGACCCACCGGGCTTTACTTGAGTGACCCCCGACCAACGGAGAGTTTGGCTGCAGAGGGTCCACGGATGCATTCCACAAGGATAAATGTCAACCAGTGTGACGTACAAACTAAAAGCAGGAAGTTAATTATGAGAATGGTGACTGTTGCCAGGTAAGATTAGGATGTCTTTAGGAGTATCAGGGGGTCGCGTGGGTGCCTGTGTTGGACTTTATAAAGTGTCAGTCTGTGTTCTCTGGGACTCAGTAGTAAACCATTGCCTCACCTCATAAAGCCAAAAGTGACAGTAGTTTTCGACACCAGACAGTAGCGCCTCCGCTTGTTCTGCACTGTGTGCACACGCTAACCCTCAAACAGCCACAGTTTGTCGAAATTTTGAAACGCTGACTTCTGTTCTTTAATTTTCTTCTTCTTTTATTTCCACACAGCTGCATGTTTCTCCCAAAGAAATTTCTCTCTGAATTCCATCTTGATTTGATCATCATAGGATGGATTTTGGGCTGGACGTCATCTAACCGGCAGGATTGATTGTGAAAGCCCTTTTCAACACTAGCCTGACCTGAGCCTCTGACCCCCAGCATTGAACACTGCACTCTGCCTCCGCATACTTGACAGTCTGACTTAGAACCCATCTGTTAAAACTGCCTTTTATTGAAGTAGTGGTGTTGACCTGCCTCTTAACTTTTTATCAGGATCGCGCAAAAACAACAAGGCCGAATTTCACAAAATCCGACACATACAGGACTTGACAAGACAGCAGAGAGGACTTGAAGTCTCGTCCTGTATGCTGGCTTCACTGCCATGTTAATCTGTGTTGTTGCTGCTATTTTTTATGCATTTCAAGGTGACAATAGTTACCGGTGTTATTGTTAGGATCATCATTGTTGGTGTTCTCCTTTCTTCTATCAAATCCCTCAAAGTATGCTCTCTCTCTTCTCTGTGAAACAGCATCATCTATACGAATGAATGAATGAATGAATGTTTTATTTTCGTGTCTGAACATTGGCATGACCCATCCCATATGGGATTATACAGACAAATTAAATCTAACCAAAAAATAAGGTTCACATTCCGGAAAGTCATATTTACAATCACTCTTCCAGATATCAAAAACACATGCACACACACACACACACACACACACACACACACACACACACACACACACACACACACACAGGGCAAAATCATAAATAAGCAGACGAAATGAGCCTTAAGTGTGTACGTTTTTAAGAGTAGCAACATATTAGCATTTTTTTTTTCCATTTGTCTCCCTCAGAGTCTCAAACTACAGGACAGGGACATTTCATTTGGAGCTTTTTATCACTTTTTTTCCTTTTTTGCTGCATTGACCTGTTCACCTCTCACTCCCAACACACCTGGGATTGTATTCACACCTTCCCTTTCCACTGATACCCTGTGAAACTGTCCAATCGCAAAAAAGCGTCGTAACACTTTTTTTACTCCTGCTCATGCAGTTGCAGTGTGACTTTGAATAAAAGCACCTTCTCCCCCGCCCCTCTCTCTGAGCCGGTCACATGATCCACTTGTTTGGTCCAGGGGAGCTTTTACACCTGAACTTATGATTCGGATCCAAATTAAAAGTCAGATGTGAAAGGTTCCCTCAAACACCTTGAATTTCCAGTAGGTGCTTTTCTCTCAACGAACCCTGGTGGGTTTGACTGGACTGCTCTTGGTCCAAGGGAACCCGGGTACAGAGGTGTGAGAGGAAACTGGATAAATACAGGAAATGAACCAAAAAAAAGTTAATCAAACATGATTATGACACTGTAAAACGACGAGGGGGAGGAGCTATGAGTGACACTCTACCAGGGTTGAAAAGGTAACAAATGCCACACTTGAACAGTTTATTTTGACACCACAGACCCCGGACAGGTAAACATGCCTTTAGAATTGTGGTAGCTTTTCTCTTCTGACCGGCCGATGTTTGTTTACCATGTCTGGTGCTGGAACACTCGTGATGTGGCTATCTAGAGTGAAAATGTATGGTTGGAAGCGTTTTCTAACCAGATATATATTCTGTATACATCAATACACCTGCCACCTAGCAAGAATACCACATTTTCTTGTATATCATGTCATTTCCTCTCCCCTTAATTTTCAACCTGAGCTTCAGGCTGTCCTGTGAGTGTGCAGCCGATGTTTTCCATAGTGTGGCTCGTTCTTGCTCTGTGGAAACGTCCAGCACTCAACCTGCCTGACAGCCTTACAAGCTGCAGGAACATCACATCACTCTTTTTTTTGTGCCAGGTAATACGGTTTGGTAGCCTGTCACAGATTACCATCAGGAGCAGACTTTTTCTGATAAGTCAGTACAGAGAGGTGAAGCAGCACTGTAACTTTGCAGCGGCTCGTGCATCTCTTTTTATGAACTCATTGTTTCAAAGTGTTCGATACATCAGTCATACCCTCTCCCACAGTCTACCTATCTAAAGTGAGGTGATTATTCTATCACTTTCCATTTTATACTCCAATATTTTTTTTTGCCTCTAAACAGTAAAGACTTCAAATACGTGCACGAGTCCCGTATTTCCATGATTAGCCCTCATATTCCTGCACAAAAGATCCGTATGGCCCTTGGCTGCAACAATTTGACTGTTCAACACTGAAAAAATTGAGCACAGTTCTTGATAAATATCCCCTCATTGACTCGTGCCGCATTCGCTTCCAGCATAACATTTATTTAATCAGAGGTTGCAAGTCTTGTTAATCCAACAATAGTTTTTGTAAGAGTAGAGACACTGGCAGAAAGGACAAGGGTCACCATCTGTCATGGCATTTCGAGGATCCTCCTGTTTTTCACGGAGCATGTGCTAATTTGTGTCCTACCTCATCCATACCTCTTGATGAAACCCAGCAGGGAGCTGCTGTTGTGCAGTTTCCCAGGTGTACAGGTCAGCATGCATATGTGGCTGCTTGGCAATTAGGAAATGGCCATGTAACCATTTTTTTGTTGTGCGTTTCTGCGACAACAACGAACCAGAGAAGGCACAAGAACCTATTTTTTAGCAATGTCGAAAACACACTTGCTCTTATTTGTTACATTCGACAATAGCGAATCTAACTCTGCTGATTTCTGCTCAAAGTGCTGAGAGTTATGTTTGTATTAGAAGATTTTGTCGGCTATACTGTATATATAAGAAAATACAAATCCTGCAAGTCAGTAATACTGTAATACTACATCGCAGGTGTAGAGGTATGCCTTCAGGATGTGTCCCTGTCATGAGTGTTTTTGACCTTTGACCACCGTATTTATTTTTTTAAGTTCATCTTTGAGTCCCAGTGGATGTTTGTTCCATATTTGACACAAAAAAAAAATCATCAAGTGACGGTGACCTTTGACCTCTGATAGCGTTTCGGTTCCTCCTTGAGTCCCAATGGACATTAGAGCTAAATTTAAAACAAAAAAAAAATACAAGCACCAAGGTGTTTATACAATAAAATATGACATTCAAAAGAATCAGACATAAAGTCCACACATGTGAGTTGACTTTCACTTTGGACCACCTCATCCTTGTGTCCCAGTGGAACTTTGGCATTCCACAGATGCATGAACAAGGACGTGTCGCTCTTTTACAACCTTTACAGTAAAACACCTTATCAATTCTGAGCCCTCCCTCCTCACAAAACACCCTAATATTTGTGTATGCAGCTGATTGATTTGAACTCTGTGTTTTGAGCATTCATGAAAAAAAAATATAAAATGCTGCAGGGAAAAATTTATGACTTCTGTTGGGGTTCAACCACAATGTTCATGCAGGGGGAACAAAACAATTTACCACCACTTTCATGTAGAGAGCTCGGCCCTGAGCGGTGCTGTTCATAGGCAAATGCGACATATTTCCTTCTTACACAAGTTAGCGCGTTCGCCAGTAGAAACAGGAAGTGTAAATAACGACATCACAAGTGATTGGATGAAATCGCTTGGCGTGCAGAATTCGCGGGGATTGCCTGAATTTGCATTAAATGTTGGGCTTGTTGTGAGCCACAAGTATACCATCATTTCCTGCAACTTTGAGATGATGGATGCAAACTCTAGTGCTGGATATTTCATCAGGTCTTTTCTCACAATCACATGTAGCATCAGAGAATGGGATTCACCAGTATTGCTACTGGTGAATGTGGTGCCTTGCGAGTTTTATTGCTGGACCTACTGGTTGAGATATAAAAATTGTTAGTTATAAAAGTTATAAAGTTTTAACCTGATCAAATTTGTAGATATTGGTAAGTGTGGAAAACCTCAGCCGATGTTGTGGGAGTCAGTAACAGTCGGTACAATGATGAAGGGGAAGCTGCACCCTTTCACGTCAATGCCAAACAGCCAGCAGGACACTGTAGGGAATCGAACCCCATCCCAGTAAACCAGGAGCACCATGACCAGTGTCTGTTTTTGCTTTTTGACACGACATGGAAGGGAAAGCAAAACCTGCAGTAGCAACAGCACATGAGTGGTAGTGTGTTCTATTATGAAGGAGGTGGAAGAAATCAACGAGGGTCATCTTAGAATTGGCCTTGTATGTTTGGGTTTTTTGAAAGCTGCATGTTTGATTGAAATGCTGTTGGACTGCAGGAAACGAAACCTCAACAATACAAAAAAATGAGGAAATAAAATGTATTCATCCAATCATCAACAATTTTTATTTATATATATATATATAAAAATTGTTAATAATTAGATGAATACATTTTATTTATATTATATTATATATATATACATATACATATATAAATAAAAATATAAATTGAATAAAAATATAAATTGTTAATAATTAGATGAATATATTTTATTTATATTATATTATATTTATATTATATAAATATATATACATATACATACTAAAATTATTTTTTTACTTTTTCTTCCAAATTAGTCATACATAATATTTTACAGTTTTAATACAGTGACATCACATTACTTGACTATGCAGAAATAAGAGTGACATGGGCCAGAAATGTTTACATCATCAAGGCGCATGTACAACAAAAGAAGTGAGGAAAAAGAGAGGTACATACGTGCTGCGGCGGTGGAGCTGGCTCCTTTGGCGGCGTCTGTTGAATCAAACTGGAACGGCGTTGCTGAGAACATTCACCCAAGTGTTATACTTCAATACATCTTTAAGGCACCAAGAAAATATTTTCGTAAACTATTTTTTTTTTGAATTCTTGTTAACTTGAGTCAAATGTTTCCAAACTTATTTTTTGTTGGCTGAGTTGCCATCTATAGGTGACTGATTCAACATGACTCCATTCCTGCATCGACAGAAACAGACGGCTGCTACCTGCATGAGATAATAGTGTTTGTGTGTGTGTGTTTGTGGCATGTGCTGCCTTGACGTAAGGAGAGCGCAGCGTCATCTGTGGTACAGCTTCAGTCTGAGGACACAAACACACAAAGACCGTGTATGACAAAAGCATTTATGAAGGCATTAAAAATTGAGAGCACGATAAGAAGGCATCAAGTCAACATTAATAACTGACTGTAAAATGAAGGTTCGACTCACCAACCACATATTTTTAACCCCCGTTAACCGAAAATATGCCAAATATGATCCCAGTCTGTTTCTAAATAAGACTTTTTTTTCAAACAGTACAAAAGAAGAACCTTTGATCTCTTTGCTGAATTTCTTTCCAAATGCAACACATTGACCACCACATTTACAGGTACTTACTCTCATTCTTGAACTACATGAAGTGTGAATACTTGAGTCAAGTATTAGATGCAGGAGTATTTCTGCTCCTGAGTCTCTTCACACTTCACATGAAAACATGTTTGGGAACATCGGTTCTTACCTATAACAATGATTTCGGTGACCCTGTCCATCCTCTTCCGTCTCTTTCGTCCCTACACAAAAACAAGCATGTAAGAAGTTCCATCTGATATCTGCTGAATTTTTACCAGCTTGGTAACGCCATGGAAATGTGTGTGTGGGTGCGATGGAAGGGAGCAGGTTGAACGTACGTAGTTGACACCGCAGGACCACTCAGGGTGCTGCTGGGTGTGGCGCTCTTTCTCCTCTTTGGCCTTTTTATAATACTTGGCCTGCTCCTCCTTTGTCAGTGCTTTCCACTGTTGGAACACGACAAAACACACACACACACACACACAGTAACAGAATGAACACACACATGCCAACTACCAAAGAGTGCTAAAGCTTGTGGAAGAGTACAAGCACACTTACTCTCTGTCCCAGGACCTTGTTGACTGCAGCGTTGTTCCTGCTCTTGAGTTCTGCCTTCATCTTCTCTCTCTGTTCCATGAGGAACAACATGAAGGCATTTTTGGGTTTTTTAACATAGGGCAGGTCCAGCTGCTTCTTAGCCTTCCTCTTTCTATAGAAATACAGAATCAAGCTGTTCATTTGAGAATTAAATATTTGTTTTTCTTCAAACAAATGTCATCAAGGCAGAATACAAGACAACACTGCTAAACTGGTTCTTGTTTCCTGAGTATTACTGAAGTACTTTTTGTCAAATCTGAGTCTGAACTTACTTGGTTTTAGGAGCGCTGGCAGCTTTGGTCTGAGGACACAAACACACAAAGATGCTACATGAGCAAAACATAAAAGACGCTATCACAATAAACATGGAACATGAGAAAAAGCGTAAAAAGAACATCAATAATTATGGTGTGTGTGTGTGTGTGTGTGTGAGTGTGTCTGTGTCTGTGTGTGTGTCTTACCAGATGTGAAGAATCTGCCTGGTTGCCTTCACCCAGGGAGTTGGTGGGCCACTGATAGGGCAGGAACTGTGGGAGAGGGGGAGGGGGAATTTAGCCCGGCTACACACACACAAACAATGCACCATGTTATAATTTCAATTCATCTTCCGTCACAGTCAACACACTTACCTGAACTTGGCCGCTGAGGGGATGTGGCAGCATAACATATGGATACATTGGTGGTCCATACATGAAGGGTGGAGCCATCACTGGACCGGGGAACTGGTAGTTTTGGTAAAGTAGGTTGTTGCCATAGTAACAACCAGAACCACCATTGGTTTGATTCCCATCGACTGGACCTTCTGCTGGCTGAGGGTTGGTGTCAACACCCACTGGAGCAGGTTCGGGAGGTCCAGGGGGGGATGCAGGTGGAGGATCCGGGGCATACCCAATGATGTACCTGAGAGTGGATTCGATGTCCTCCCACTCAAGTCCACCAAATAATCCTGCTGAGTCAGCACTGCTGTTGTCCATGTTGGTACGATCAAAGATGTTTGAGGGTTCCTGTCAAACGCATTCACAGGAAGATGGTTTGATTAATGGGAAACATCATAATATAACTCTAAACTATAAGAAAATATTAACTATTTCACTTTTCTACATTTAAAGGACATCTTTGTGTTTGAGCTTTAAAAAAACCAAATTACTGAAGGAACTGCAACCATAAGATTCAAATCACAACAAGGCTTCTTCTGTAACAGCAATTAAAAACTATTCCAACCACAACGTGTGTGTGTGTGTGTATATATATATATATATATACACACATATATATATACACATATATATATATATATATATATATTAATGTACACGTATATACTAGGAGGGCAACGAAATAGTCAACAAACAAAACAATTCTAAATAAGAGACAGGGCTCACGAAACAAAATAAAGATTAAAGAAAATCAAAAATCAGAAATGCAAAAATCAGATATTCTTTATTTTCTTCCTCAATATGCAGACATACAAGTTCTTGCTGTGTCAGTACAAAATTTAATGCTTCCTTTGTTGTTGTAAACACTGACGACAACTACCTTCTTAAACGAAAAGGAAAACTAATATTCAATAACCCTCAGGGCTGCAGCCTCGTCTAGATCTGGAATGTCTGACCTCAGTGAGCTGGAATATTTAGCCTTCAACAGGTGCTTCTTATCCTTCTATCATGCTAGCAGCGCTCGCCGCAGTCTACGGTGTTGTGGACCCCCATTGTTTGCACACGGCTTTTGTTTAATCCACCATCGTCTCTCCGTTGCCTTGTCTTTAACATGGGAAGCCAAAACAAGTCCACACAACCGGTTTGTTTGACGAAAGAGCGTCCGCTACTTGTTCGACCTCGTCTCCCTCCATTTTGTAAATAATGGTTTCGCTGTTTCTTCTTCTTCTTGTCATTTGTGTGTTCAGTAGGTGAGAGGGTCCAAATCATCAGGGGTGGTGGCGCGGCGCAGCTTCGCATTGTTGTTTTTTTAATGTTTTACACGGATTTTTATTTCGTTCGTCTTTGAATTTTATTTCTTCATTTTTATATATTTATATATATATATATATATATATATATATATATATATATATATATATTTATATTTATATATATATATACACACACACACAGTGTCCACCCGTGTATGTAAGTCACAATTTAAATCATGTATGTAGGCTAATTTATGTACCATTCATATGGAAATGACGCCTATAATTGCTTGGAGTGTACAGTTAAACTACTCAGCACATGCTTTTAGGGCAAATTTCCATTCATTCACATCAGAAAAGATTGCAAATTAGTTGTCAAATTCACATTTTCGTACAATTGTCTTATTGTTTTCTGCTTTCTCCCATTCCTGCCGCTTTATATTTATAATTTATTACATCCCTTAACTGAGTTAGAACAAAAACATCATTAATTGATCAAATGTGATCCATTGTTATAAATTCAACTTCCCAACTTGTGGCTGACGACAATCGAATAGTAGTTCGTTGTAATTCACAAATACTTGAGTAAATACTTTTTACAGACTGAGACGCCTTTCTTCTAGCTAAATATTTATTTGAATTTACAGCATATCATTAAAGAAAAGTCCTACTGAGTGTTAATATTTGATTTCAGGACTTACCAACAGTGTTTGTCCTCCTAGCCGGGTGTCGGGATGTAGTTTCAGGAGGTTTCTCTCTGTTGGGACGCTCAGTGGGTAACCTGTGCTTCTCAGATGAACCGAGAGCCACGTGATTTAACGGTTGGAAGATTTTAGACATATATACATTTCGATCACCGACGTATCTTGACGTCATTTACTGTAATTAAAAAATGCGCGTAGCAACCGTGACGTCACACATTGGGTTACTTCCTCCCTTCTTGTTTCATTGATTGCTGGCTATCGTTAAACCTACAGACGCTTCACTGCCACCTACTGGACTGGAATGTGAACGAGTAAATTGGCGGGAAGAAAACAACAGAGAGTATTTGGCCTAAAAATCCACCGTTCATCGTCGTCTTCCGCTTATTCCTCACTAGTAAGGGTCGCGGGGGGGGGGGGGCTGGAGCCTATCCCAGCATCTACGGGCGAGAGGCAGGGTTCACCCTGGAGAGGTCGCCAGTCCATCGCAGGGCCAACATACAGAGACGAAAAACCATTCACATTCACACCTACGGTCAATTTAGAGTATCAATCAGCCTCGTCCCCAAATTGATGTCTTTGGACTGTGGGAGGAAGCTGGAGTACCAGAGACAACCCACACAGGAACAGGGAGAACATGGAGACTCCACACAGAAAGATCCTGTGCTGGAGCTGGGACTCCAACCCGGAACCTTCTTGCTGTGAGGCCACAGTGCTGACCACTGCACCACCGTGCAGCCCGGCCTAAAAATCAATTTAAATAAATCGCTGATATTAGCACTGAAGGCATGCAACATCTAAGAAATAAATGGTATTCCTGTGAAGGATACACTCACATATTTGGGTGTTATCATTAATACAAACGTAAAACCCCGTAACACCTCAAATTTTGACCCAATAGTTGAATCTAGGAATGTTTTGCAGCTCCTTTTTGGTTCTAGACCTGAAATTTATGTGACAGCTCCAGGATGCGATATTTTTTGGGGAAACATTGATGTTACCAAAAAAATTGTTCAAACAAATTTATTATATAAATGAATCTGTTCCTTCTGCAAAAATTTATTGGAATTTTCTTTACAGAGATGCAGATTAGAAGTGTGGCTGATCGGGGATACATTTTGTTGAAAGTATCTTTCAAAACTACACGTAGAATGTGTCCAGCTAAAAAAACATTAGAGAGATTTAAAATTGAAACTAATACCCTTGTCATTTCTGTGGCTGGTGTGAAGAATCCATCAAACATTTATTTTATCACTGCTTGTATCGTCGAATATTCAGGGCCAGCACGGAGAATTTTATTAAAAGGAAAACAGGACAGTCTTAACATCTGCAAGAAAAGGACATTTTTCTTTATTTTGAAGACAACCAAGTCAAAAAGGACTTCACTTGATTCCTACAACTTGTTTTAATTTTGGGTAAATTTCATTTTCATAAGAGGAAATGGTCCGACCGCAAACCACACTTGACAGTTTTTTTTAAAGGAACTTTATCAGCACAGCAATCAATGGACTTAGAAACCCAAAAGCCTCAAAAAGAACTTTATTTTGGAAAAGGTTTTTTTTATGTGTTTGATATTTTTCATCTCTCTTTTTTTTCTGATTATTTGTCTTAAGTTACGATCTCTTCGTTTTACGTTCCTACGTTGTTGCACCCCTGGCTAAACAGCTTTGTTTGGTATGTTTGCGTTCATTCGTTAAAAGAAAAAAGAAAACAACAGGAAGTAAGACTCGTTAGACCGCGCATGCACAATGCCGATTGATTGCTTCTCTAATTATGGGGGCAAATTTGCTGTCAGGGGGCGTTCATTTTCGACATGGGAAAGGCGAGAGGACATTTCTTTTCACACAACCTTTTTTTTTGTGGTCAGTCTTCTCATAATGAGCATGAGTGTTTGCTGTACAATGTGTGTTTCTATTTTTGACATGCTTGTGGAAGGAAGGACAGACTTTGATCCACCTTATTCATCAAACTTTACTGCTGCCAAAAAGGTATGACTTTTAAAGCCGATTTTTACTTTAAACATCTTGTAATAAGATAGAATGCAATATACATGTACAAGTATCATCAAAATGAACTGCCAACATTTTAAATTAAGTCTCTATTATCAACAGCCAAGAATTACCACAAAAAAAAAAATCCAGTCTGTAATGAAAGGCCTCCATTGGTTCAGCTCAAAACTAGCGTTGCAGGCAGGTTTGGTGAACGGAACCTATTTTAAACCTAGAATGTTCCTTGTTCAAGAACCTACACCGCACCAGTTGGGTGGGAAAATGGCAAAAATACAGCTGAGTCTTTTACTTGTGTTCATCCACCTTCACGCGGTAATCTATAAGAAAACCTGTCCTGGACTAATGGAGATCATCAGACAAAAAAAACCCAAGATGGAGATGGACAATGTTGAGTTTATAAATAATCCAGAAAAAAATAAGTCACTGGAACGGGCTTCTAAGCCAGTGAAACACAATTTAATTAATAACAACCTCTGAATCTGCTCCAGATAGGCTGAAACGTGAATGTCGGGGAGAAAAATAGACAGGCAGAGAGAGAGAGAGAGAGAGAAAGAAACAGAGAGAAAAGGGCCAGGCTGCTCGCGGCCACACCAGAGACCAAAGGCATGCACAGATGGAGACTCTCACACTTGCTGGCAGTTTGGAGAGTCAGACTGCATCTCCATGCAGCTGTTGGCACTTTTGACAGCTTCCACTGTGTGTTCATGACCAGAGTCCAAAAAAGCCCCCAAGTCCCAGAACTTCAGCATTCACTGTTGTCAAGAGGGCACACTTATACCACAAAAAAAGACAGAAGAAAATACCCCCCCCCCCAAAAAAGAAGAAAAAAAAGTCCTCCACACACTCATTAAATAAAGATTGTTGAACTCTGAGAAGCGCCGTTGCAGGTCCTCTCTGCACTCTAGAAAAAGAACATGGAGTGTTCTTCACCGGCTGACTTACTGACCCCATTGTCAACACATGCATGCAAAATAGAAGACATACTTGTTTAACAAGTCCACGCGTTTTACTTTGAAGTATGCCTCCATCTTTCAATTATGCATAATTTGAAATATTTGTGCGGAGTGAAATGTGAAGCTAATTCTGCTGGCCTTCTTGGGGAAGAAAAAAAAAGTTGCAAGCATTTTTGGCAAAAGTTGAATATCTTTTCTAAACACCAAAAACATGTAGTTCCTTGTATATAACCATGGGCTCTGCAGCCGTCCAGGCCCTGCCTGACACAAATGGCCGCTAGCTTCTTCTGCTGCATGCCAGCGGTCCTTTTCTGGCCCGGGTGACCTATTTTTTTGTCAAATGACCCAATACAACAGCCAGAGTTGTCACTGTGTTATAAGACAATTGCAATTCAAGAAGTTTCTCATTTTTTTTATTACTCTTATGAATGCATCCGAAACTGTTGTTAGTGTGAGCCCAAGCTGTTTCTTTTCCTGCTTGATCTGGAGGATGTCATGCCTTCTGCTCCATTTGAATCTGACTCCCTTTAGTTCCAGAGAGACTTCAGCGATGTAAAGCTCTCTGAATAAGAGCCAAACCTGCTTTATCTGACTCACCTCCCGGCTGCTATTTTGCCACATCCTCGTGATTTACCTGGTGGGAAATGTCACAAAGAAGGCTTTGGTAGACACCTTTACACCCCCCCCCCCCCGCTTTCTCTAACCCTGCCTGTCTTCCTTCCTTCCTTCTTTTATCCACCTCCCCTTCCTTTCTTCCTTTCTGTTGCTGGATCTGGTTCTGAGTCCGGCTGCAGTGTTTTGAGACAGTTTGCTGGGATCTTGTGTGAGACATGAAAAGAAAGCGCAAAGCATTAATCTAACCGAGCTAAAATGAATGCATGCATCACTGCTTCCAAGTGTTTCCTCAGCTGGAAGGAGGCATGGTTGCTTAGGTGGTATTTTTCAGTGAACAATTGGAAGTTATGATGTGCCTTGGATTTATTTCAATGATTTGAAAACACTGAAGCTCCCATTTTTCACAAAGATGCTATTGACCAGTAGAGTAGAGGGCTTTTTAAGCTTCGGAGTTATCAGTCATTAAGGATGTTGGACAATGGAGTTGATATGTTGGCTACTGTGTTGTTACTGGGTAATTAACCTCTTGACACTCTGATTCCTGCCAGCTCTCAAAAATGGTAAATCAATACTTCACCCAGAAAAAAGAGTAACTTGACTTTCAAGTGCTCCAAAATACGTAAATTTATTATGCAAAGATTTCATTTGAAGTTAACGGAAACTAATTTTCTTCAGCTTATCCAGTTAATGGTCGGGGGGGGGGGGGGCTGGAGTCTATCCCAGCAGCCTTCAGGTGAGAGGCAGGTTCACCCTGGGCAGGTCACCAGTCCATCACAGAGCCAACACATAGAGACAGACAACCATCCACACTCACAGTCACACCTACGGTCAATTTAGAGTATCAATCAGCCTCGTCCCCTCTTGATGTCTTTGGACTGTGGGAGGAAGCTGGAGTACCAGAGAGAACCCACACAGGAACAGGGAGAACATGCAGACTCCACACAGAAAGATCCTGTGATGGAGCCGGGACTGGAACCTTGAACCTTCTTGCTGTGAGGCCACAGTGCTGACCACTGCACCTCCATGCCACCCTGCCCAAAATCCTCAGTTTACAAACTCTAGCATAACTTCCCATAAAATCCACATTGTCGTTCTCTAGCCATAAACTCAACAATCCACAATTTGAGCTAAAAACAAACTCCCCTGGTTTTGCACATGGTCGGACCAAACCACAAGTCAAACATTCCTCTTGAGCTTAAACAAACGTGTCTGCAGTCTTTAGAATCAGCTGATGGGGTGCAGACTTTTAAATGCCAGCTTAAAAAAAAAAAAGACAATAATTTCAAGCTTCATAAAAGGCAAAAAATAAATGATTCTCTTTGTAAACACTGTAAACAAAACCAGTAATCTGGCAACAGAGCCTCAGGAGGGGTTGCCATTATTACAATTAGAGACCGTTAAAAACACAGTTTGAGGAGCTTCATGTGATAATGGCTGCATATATTTTTATTAACTGACTCCACAAGCACATTTTTAAACGAGCATGTTTTCTGTGTGCGCCGTTCTTCTTTTTTATTGGAGCCATTTGCATGCTGTAAGGGAATGTTCACAGGTTGGCTATATGTATAATGGAATCTTTTCATAATTAGGAAAACCGAGTTAAGTCCACTAATATGGGTAATGATACAAGATGTTAAATTTCACAGTTTGTGACTCCCCCATTCTCATCATTAGAAGAGTCTTGGTTTTAAGTTTTAATTACAGAAACTATAAAAAGTCCAAATCAGGTCATGCAGGAGGATGTTTTTTGGTGCAAAATTTGCATGAATGAATAATGTGTCCTCTGAGTCATTTATGTGAGGAGAAACACATTCAAACACACTTCACGGCGTATTAAGAAGGTTTATGGCCACTCTTCTTTCATCCATACTTTCTTTCATAACTTCTAAATGCACCAAAGAAATGTTTTACTACACCTTCACCCATCCATTTAAAATCCACTTTCTGTCCATTAACTCCCCACTCTCATTACATTCATTCTTTCCCTCTAAATCCTTCTTCCTTGTGTTTGTCTTGGTCCCCCGTGAGTGTGAAAATGTTCTCAGGGAGCTGCAATCAGGGAGTGTTCGGAATGTTGGAAACAGATTTTGTATTTTTTGTATTTTTTGTACTAAGGCTCTAAGACGCTGAGTTTCAGAAGGCTATTGTCATATGTCCATAATAAAGTAATATTATTGAAGTGGAACAATTTACAGAGCACTAATTAAAAGACTTCTTTGATCTTCTTTGATTTTCTCTGATCTTTACCGTTTATCCTCAAACGAGTTAAAACCAAAAGGAATACAGAAAACTTTGACTTTTCTGTTCGACCAAACTATGCAAATTAGGTCAGGGCTGTGATAACCTGTCCAGGGTGCACTAATGGCAGCAGCGGTGAAGAGAATGGGTGGATTTAAACATTGGCTACAGTACAAAACAGGAAAGGAAGATCTGGGCCAGTGAGGAAATGACAGGTGACAATTACACCGGAAGCCTTTGTGGTTCCCATTCCCTGGATTACATCACTTAATTAGCTCCTAGTAATGGTTAGAAATGACCATAAAAGAGAGCTCCCATTGAAGGGTTTTATTACACAGGGATGTTTTGAACAAAGGTGCTCTTCATCAGACTTGCAAAAACTAGTGAGTCTCCATCTTTGAATCGTACAGAAGAGGCTACAAAGAGACCTGGATCAAAGATTCAGCTTCATATTTTTTGCCGCAATCTGTATGGCTTAGTTTGTATGTGTACTTCTCACTGATTCAAAACAACAAGAATAATATCAAAAAACTCTGGTACCTTATTGAGACCGATCCAGCCCACCACACCAGAAACGATGGATTAATCCTGATGGATGGATTAAATGGATTAAATGGATGGGTGAAGGTGTAGTAAAACATTTCTTTGGTGCATTTAGAAGTTATGAAAGAAAGAATGGATGAAAGAAGAGTGGCCATAAACCTTCTTAATACGCCGTGAAGTGTGTTTAAATGTGTTTCTCCTCACATAAATGACTCAGAGGACACATTATTCATTCATGCAAATTTTGCACCAAAAAACATCCTCCTGCATGACCTGATTTGGACTTTTTGTAGTTTCTGTAATTAAAACTTAAAACCAAGACTCTTCTAATGATGAGAATGGGTGAGTCACAAACTGTGAAATTTAACATCTAATATCATTACCCATATTAGTGGAGTTAACTCGGTTTTCCTAATTATGAAAAGATTCCATTATACATATAGCCAACCTGTGAACATTCCCTTACAGCATGCAAATGGGTCCAATAAAAAAGAAGAACGGCGCACACAGAAAACATGCTCGTTTAAAAATGTGCTTGTGGAGTCAGTTAATAAAAATATATGCAGCCATTATCACATGAAGCTCCTCAAACTGTGTTTTTAACGGTCTCTAATTGTAATAATGGCAACCCCTCCTGAGGCTCTGTTGCCAGATTACTGGTTTTGTTTACAGAGTGTTTACAAAGAGAAGCATTTATTTTTTGCCTTTTATGAAGCTTGAAATTATTGTCTTTTTTTTTTTAAGCTGGCATTTAAAAGTCTGCACCCCATCAGCTGATTCTAAAGACTGCAGACACGTTTGTTTAAGCTCAAGAGGAATATTTGACTTGTGGTTTGGTCCGACCATGTGCAAAACCAGGGGAGTTTGTTTTTAGCTCAAATTGTGGATTGTTGAGTTTATGGCTAGAGAACGACAATGTGGATTGTATGGGAAGTTATGCTAGAGTTTGTAAACTGAGGATTTTGGGCAGGGTGGCATGGAGGTGCAGTGGTCAGCACTGTGGCCTCACAGCAAGAAGGTTCAAGGTTCCAGTCCCGGCTCCAGCACAGGATCTTTCTGTGTGGAGTCTGCATGTTCTCCCTGTTCCTGTGTGGGTTCTCTCTGGTACTCCAGCTTCCTCCCACAGTCCAAAGACATCAAGAGGGGACGAGGCTGATTGATACTCTAAATTGACTGTAGGTGTGACTGTGAGTGTGGATGGTTGTCTGTCTCTATGTGTTGGCTCTGTGATGGACTGGTGACCTGCCCAGGGTGAACCTGCCTCTCACCTGAAGGCTGCTGGGATAGACTCCAGCCCCCCCCCCCCCCGACCATTAACTGGATAAGCTGAAGAAAATTAGTTTCCGTTAACTTCAAATGAAATCTTTGCATGATAAATTTACGTATTTTGGAGCGCTTGAAAGTCAAGTTACACTTTTTTCTGGGTGAAGTATTGAATTAACATTTTTGAAAGCTGGCAGGAATCAGAGTGTCAAGAGGTTAATTACCCAGTAACAACACAGTAGCCAACATATCAACTCCATTGTCCAACATCCTCAATGACTGATAACTCCGAAGCTTAAAAAGCCCTCTACTCTACTGGTCAATAGCATCTTTGTGAAAAATGGGAGCTTCAGTGTTTTCAAATCATTGAAATAAATCCAAGGCACATCATAACTTCCAATTGTTCACTGAAAAATACCACCTAAGCAACCATGCCTCCTTCCAGCTGAGGAAACACTTGGAAGCAGTGATGCATGCATTCATTTTAGCTCGGTTAGATTAATGCTTTGCGCTTTCTTTTCATGTCTCACACAAGATCCCAGCAAACTGTCTCAAAACACTGCAGCCGGACTCAGAACCAGATCCAGCAACAGAAAGGAAGAAAGGAAGGGGAGGTGGATAAAAGAAGGAAGGAGGGAAGACAGGCAGGGTTAGAGAAAGCGGGGGGGGGGGGGGGGTGTAAAGGTGTCTACCAAAGCCTTCTTTGTGACATTTCCCACCAGGTAAATAACGAGGATGTGGCAAAATAGCAGCCGGGAGGTGAGTCAGATAAAGCAGGTTTGGCTCTTATTCAGAGAGCTTTACATCGCTGAAGTCTCTCTGGAACTAAAGGGAGTCGGATACAAATGGAGCAGAAGGCATGACATCCTCCAGATCAAGCAGGAAAAGAAACAGCTTGGGCTCACACTAACAACAGTTTCGGATGCATTCATAATAGTAATAAAAAAAATGAGAAACTTCTTGAATTGCATCTGCCTTATAACACAGTGACAACTCTGGCTGTTGTATTGGGTCATTTGACAAAAAAATAGGTCACCCGGGCCAGAAAAGGACCACTGGCATGCAGCAGAAGAAGCTAGCGGCCATTTGTGTCAAGCAGGGCCTGAACGGCTGCAGAGCCCATGGTTATATACAAGGAACTACATGTTTTTGGTGTTTAGAAAAGATATTCAACTTTTGCCAAAAATGCTTGCAACTTTTTTTTTCTTCCCCAAGAAGGCCAGCAGAATTAGCTTCACATTTCACTCCGCACAAATATTTCAAATTATGCATAATTCAAAGATGGAGGCATACTTCAAAGCAAAACGCGTGGACTTGTTAAACAAGTATGTCTTCTATTTTGCATGCATGTTTTGACAATGGGGTCAGTAAGTCAGCCGGTGAAGAACACTCCATGTTCTTTTTCTAGAGTGCAGAGAGGACCTGCAACGGCGCTTCTCAGAGTTCAACAATCTTTATTTAATGAGTGTGTGGAGGACTTTCTTTTTTCTTTTTTTGGGGGGGGGGGTATTTTCTTCTGTCTTTTTTTGTGGTATAAGTGTGCCCTCTTGACAACAGTGAATGCTGAAGTTCTGGGACTTGGGGGCTTTTTTGGACTCTGGTCATGAACACACAGTGGAAGCTGTCAAAAGTGCCAACAGCTGCATGGAGATGCAGTCTGACTCTCCAAACTGCCAGCAAGTGTGAGAGTCTCCATCTGTGCATGCCTTTGGTCTCTGGTGTGGCCGCGAGCAGCCTGGCCCTTTTCTCTCTGTTTCTTTCTCTCTCTCTCTCTCTCTCTGCCTGTCTATTTTTCTCCCCGACATTCACGTTTCAGCCTATCTGGAGCAGATTCAGAGGTTGTTATTAATTAAATTGTGTTTCACTGGCTTAGAAGCCCGTTCCAGTGACTTATCTTTTTCTGGATTATTTATAAACTCAACATTGTCCATCTCCATTTTGGGTTTTTTTGTCTGATGATCTCCATTAGGCCAGGACAGGTTTTCTTATAGATTACCGCACGAAGGTGGATGAACACAAGTAGAAGACTCAGCTGTATTTTTGCCATTTTCCCACCCAACCGGTGCGGTGTAGGTTCTTGAACAAGGAACATTCTAGGTTTAAAATAGGTTCCGTTCACCAAACCTGCCTGCATCGCTAGTTTTGAGCTGAACCAATGGAGGCCTTTCATTACAGACTGGATTTTTTTTTTGGTAATTCTTGGCTGTTGATAATAGAGACTTAATTTAAAATGTTGGCAGTTCATTTTGATGATACTTGTACATGTATATTGCATTCTATCTTATTACAAGATGTTTAAAGTAAAAATCGGCTTTAAAAGACATACCTTTTTGGCAGCAGTAAAGTTTGATGAATAAGGTGGATCAAAGTCTGTCCTTCCTTCCACAAGCATGTCAAAAACAGAAACACACATTGTACAGCAAACACTCGTGCTCATTATGAGAAGACTGACCACAAAAAAGAAAGGTTGTGTGAAAAGAAATGTCCTCTCGCCTTTCCCATGTCGAAAATGAACGCCCCCTGACAGCAAATTTGCCCCCATAATTAGAGAAGCAATCAGTCGGCATTGTGCATGCGCGGTCTAACGAGTCTTACTTCCTGTTGTTTTCTTTTTTCTTTTAACGAATGAACGCAAACATACCAAACAAAGCTGTTTAGCCAGGGGTGCAACAACGTAGGAACGTAAAACGAAGAGATCGTAACTTAAGACAAATAATCAGAAAGAAAGAGAGATGAAAAATATCAAACACATAAAAAAACCTTTTCCAAAATAAAGTTCTTTTTGAGGCTTTTGGGTTTCTAAGTCCATTGATTGCTGTGCTGATGAAGTTCCTTTAAAAAAAACTGTCAAGTGTGGTTTGCGGTCGGACCATTTCCTCTTATGAAAATGAAATTTACCCAAAATTAAAACAAGTTGTAGGAATCAAGTGAAGTCCTTTTTGACTTGGTTGTCTTCAAAATAAAGAAAAATGTCCTTTTCTTGCAGATGTTAAGACTGTCCTGTTTTCCTTTTAATAAAATTCTCCGTGCTGGCCCTGAATATTCGACGATACAAGCAGTGATAAAATAAATGTTTGATGGATTCTTCACACCAGCCACAGAAATGACAAGGGTATTAGTTTCAATTTTAAATCTCTCTAATGTTTTTTTAGCTGGATACATTCTACGTGTAGTTTTGAAAGATACTTTCAACAAAATGTATCCCCGATCAGCCACACTTCTAATCTGCATCTCTGTAAAGAAAATTCCAATATATTTTTGCAGAAGGAACAGATTCATTTATCAAAAGATTTCTAATAAATTTGTTTGAACATTTTTTTTGGTAACATCAATGTTTCCCCAAAAAAATATCGCATCCTGGAGCTGTCACATAAATTTCAGGTCTAGAACCAAAAAGGAGCTACAAAACATTCCTAGGTTCAACTATTGGGTCAAAATTTGAGGTGTTAGGGGTTTTACATTTGTATTAATGAGAACACCCAAATATGTGAGTGTATCCTTCACAGGAATACCATTTATTTCTGAGATGTTGCATTCCTTCAGTGCTAATATCAGCGATTTATTTAAATTGATTTTTAGGCCGGGCTGCACGGTGGTGCAGTGGTCAGCACTGTGGCCTCACAGCAAGAAGGTTCCGGGTTTGAGTCCCGGCTCGGGCGTGGGATCTTTCTGTGTGGAGTCTCCATGTTCTCTCTGGTACTCCGGCTTCCTCCCACAGTCCAAAGACGTCAATTTGGGGACGAGGCTGATTGATACTCTAAATTGACTGTAGGTGTGATTGTGAGTGTGAATGGTTGTTCGTCTCTGTATGTTGGCCCTGCGATGGACTGGCGACCTCTCCAGGGTGAACCCTGCCTCTCGCCCGTAGATGCTGGGATAGGCTCCAGCCCCCCCGCGACCCTTACTAGTAAGGAATAAGCGGAAGACGACGATGGACGGTGGATTTTTAGGCCAAATACTCTCTGTTGTTTTCTTCCCGCCAATTTACTCGTTCACATTCCAGTCCAGTAGGTGGCAGTGAAGCGTCTGTAGGTTTAACGATAGCCAGCAATCAATGAAACAAGAAGGGAGGAAGTAACCCAATGTGTGACGTCACGGTTGCTACGCGCATTTTTTAATTACAGTAAATGACGTCAAGATACGTCGGTGATCGAAATGTATATATGTCTAACATCTTCCAACCGTTAAATCACGTGGCTCTCGGTTCATCTGAGAAGCACAGGTTACCCACTGAGCGTCCCAACAGAGAGAAACCTCCTGAAACTACATCCCGACACCCGGCTAGGAGGACAAACACTGTTGGTAAGTCCTGAAATCAAATATTAACACTCAGTAGGACTTTTCTTTAATGATATGCTGTAAATTCAAATAAATATTTAGCTAGAAGAAAGGCGTCTCAGTCTGTAAAAAGTATTTACTCAAGTATTTGTGAATTACAACGAACTACTATTCGATTGTCGTCAGCCACAAGTTGGGAAGTTGAATTTATAACAATGGATCACATTTGATCAATTAATGATGTTTTTGTTCTAACTCAGTTAAGGGATGTAATAAATTATAAATATAAAGCGGCAGGAATGGGAGAAAGCAGAAAACAATAAGACAATTGTACGAAAATGTGAATTTGACAACTAATTTGCAATCTTTTCTGATGTGAATGAATGGAAATTTGCCCTAAAAGCATGTGCTGAGTAGTTTAACTGTACACTCCAAGCAATTATAGGCGTCATTTACATATGAATGGTACATAAATTAGCCTACATACATTATTTAAATTGTGACTTACATACACGGGTGGACACTGTGTGTGTGTGTGTGTGTGTGTGTGTGTGTGTGTATATATACAAATTAAATAAAAATGAAGAAATAAAATTCAAAGACGAACGAAATAAAAATCCGTGTAAAACATTAAAAAAACAGCAATGCGAAGCTGCGCCGCGCCCCCACCCCTGATGATTTGGACCCTCTCACCTACTGAACACACAAATGAAAAGAAGAAGAAGAAGAAGAAACAGCGAAACCATTATTTACAAAATGGAGGGAGACGAGGTCGAACAAGTAGTGGACGCTCCTTCGTCAAACAAACCGGTTGTGTGGACTTGTTTTGGCTTCCCATGTCAAAGACAAGGCAACGGAGAGACGATGGTGGATTAAACAAAAGCCGTGTGCAAACAATGGGGGTCCACAACACCGTAGACTGCGGCGAGCGCTGCTAGCATGATGGAAGGATAAGAAGCACCTGTTGAAGGCTAAATATTCCAGCTCACTGAGGTCAGACATTCCAGATCTAGACGAGGCTGCAGCCCTGAGGGTTATTGAATATTAGTTTTCCTTTTCGTTTAAGAAGGTAGTTGTCGTCAGTGTTTACAACAACAAAGCACTTTTTTAATTGAATACGTTTGTATTTGCATTGTAGTCTAAACAAGAGAAAAAATACAAACACTTTGTTTTTCAAAGTAAGGAGCATTTAATTTTGTACTGACACAGCAAGAACTTGTATGTCTGCATATTGAGGAAGAAAATAAAAAATATCTGATTTTTGCATTTCTGATTTTTGATTTTCTTTAATCTTTATTTTGTTTCGTGAGCCCTGTCTCTTATTTAGTATTGTTTCGTTTGTTGACTATTTCGTTGCCCTCCTAGTATATACGTGTACATTAATATATATATATATATATATATATATATATATATATGTGTATGTGTGAATATATATATATATATATATATATACACACACACACACACACACACGTTGTGGTTGGAATAGTTTTTAATTGCTGTTACAGAAGAAGCCTTGTTGTGATTTGAATCTTATGGTTGCAGTTCCTTCAGTAATTTGGTTTTTTTAAAGCTCAAACACAGAGATGTCCTTTAAATGTAGAAAAGTGAAATAGTTAATATTTTCTTATAGTTTAGAGTTCTATTATGATGTTTCCCATTGATCAAACCATCTTCCTGTGAATGCGTTCGACAGGAACCCTCAAACATCTTTGATCGTACCAACATGGACAACAGCAGTGCTGACTCAGCAGGATTATTTGGTGGACTTGAGTGGGAGGACATCGAATCCACTCTCAGGGACATCATTGGGTATGTCCCGGATCCTCCACCTGCATCCTCCCCTGGACCTCCCGAACCTGCTCCAGTGGGTGTTGACACCAACCCTCAGCCAGCAGAAGGTCCAGTCGATGGGAATCAAACCAATGGTGGTTCTGGTTGTTACTGTGGCAACAACCTACTTTACCAAAACTACCAGTTCCCCGGTCCAGTGATGGCTCCACCCTTCATGTATGGACCACCAATGTATCCATATGTTATGCTGCCACATCCCCTCAGCGGCCAAGTTCAGGTAAGTGTGTTGACTGTGACGGAAGATGAATTGAAATTATAACATGGTGCATTGTTTGTGTGTGTGTAGCCGGGCTAAATTCCCCCTCCCCCTCTCCCACAGTTCCTGCCCTATCAGTGGCCCACCAACTCCCTGGGTGAAGGCAACCAGGCAGATTCTTCACATCTGGTAAGACACACACACACACACACACACCATAATTATTGATGTTCTTTTTACGCTTTCTTCTCATGTTCCATGTTTATTGTGATAGCGTCTTTTATGTTTTGCTCATGTAGCATCTTTGTGTGTTTGTGTCCTCAGACCAAAGCTGCCAGCGCTCCTAAAACCAAGTAAGTTCAGACTCAGATTTGACAAAAAGTACTTCAGTAATACTCAGGAAACAAGAACCAGTTTAGCAGTGTTGTCTTGTATTCTGCCTTGATGACATTTGTTTGAAGAAAAACAAATATTTAATTCTCAAATGAACAGCTTGATTCTGTATTTCTATAGAAAGAGGAAGGCTAAGAAGCAGCTGGACCTGCCCTATGTTAAAAAACCCCAAAATGCCTTCATGTTGTTCCTCGTGGAACAGAGAGAGAAGATGAAGGCAGAACTCAAGAGCAGGAACAACGCTGCAGTCAACAAGGTCCTGGGACAGAGAGTAAGTGTGCTTGTACTCTTCCACAAGCTTTAGCACTCTTTGGTAGTTGGCATGTGTGTGTTCATTCTGTTACTGTGTGTGTGTGTGTGTGTGTGTGTGTGTGTGTGTGTGTGTGTTTTGTCGTGTTCCAACAGTGGAAAGCACTGACAAAGGAGGAGCAGGCCAAGTATTATAAAAAGGCCAAAGAGGAGAAAGAGCGCCACACCCAGCAGCACCCTGAGTGGTCCTGCGGTGTCAACTACGTACGTTCAACCTGCTCCCTTCCATCGCACCCACACACACATTTCCATGGCGTTACCAAGCTGGTAAAAATTCAGCAGATATCAGATGGAACTTCTTACATGCTTGTTTTTGTGTAGGGACGAAAGAGACGGAAGAGGATGGACAGGGTGACCGAAATCATTGTTATAGGTAAGAACCGATGTTCCCAACCATGTTTTCATGTGAAGTGTGAAGAGACTCAGGAGCAGAAATACTCCTGCATCTAATACTTGACTCAAGTATTCACACTTCATGTAGTTCAAGAATGAGAGTAAGTACCTGTAAATGTGGTGGTCAACGTGTTGCATTTGGAAAGAAATTCAGCAAAGAGATCAAAGGTTCTTCTTTTGGTCTGTTTGAAAAAAAAGTCTTATTTAGAAACAGACTGGGATCATATTTGGCATATTTTGCGGTTAACGGGGGTTAAAAATATGTGGTTGGTGAGTCGAACCTTCATTTTACAGTCAGTTATTAATGTTGACTTGATGCCTTCTTATCGTGCTCTCAGTTTTTAATGCCTTCATAAATGCTTTTGTCATACACGGTCTTTGTGTGTTTGTGTCCTCAGACTGAAGCTGTACCACAGATGACGCTGCGCTCTCCTTACGTCAAGGCAGCACATGCCACAAACACACACACACACACACACAAACACTATTATCTCATGCAGGTAGCAGCCGTCTGTTTCTGTCGATGCAGGAATGGAGTCATGTTGAATCAGTCACCTATAGATGGCAACTCAGCCAACAAAAAATAAGTTTGGAAACATTTGACTCAAGTTAACAAGAATTCCAAAAAAAATAGTTTACGAAAATATTTTCTTGGTGCCTTAAAGATGTATTGAAGTATAACACTTGGGTGAATGTTCTCAGCAACGCCGTTCCAGTTTGATTCAACAGACGCCGCCAAAGGAGCCAGCTCCACCGCCGCAGCACGTATGTACCTCTCTTTTTCCTCACTTCTTTTGTTGTACATGCGCCTTGATGATGTAAACATTTCTGGCCCATGTCACTCTTATTTCTGCATAGTCAAGTAATGTGATGTCACTGTATTAAAACTGTAAAATATTATGTATGACTAATTTGGAAGAAAAAGTAAAAAAATAATTTTAGTATGTATATGTTTGTGTATATGTATATATATTTATATAATATAAATATAATATAATATAAATAAAATATATTCATCTAATTATTAACAATTTATATTTTTATTCAATTTATATTTTTATTTATATATGTATATGTATATATATATAATATAATATAAATAAAATGTATTCATCTAATTATTAACAATTTTTATATATATATATATAAATAAAAATTGTTGATGATTGGATGAATACATTTTATTTCCTCATTTTTTTGTATTGTTGAGGTTTCGTTTCCTGCAGTCCAACAGCATTTCAATCAAACATGCAGCTTTCAAAAAACCCAAACATACAAGGCCAATTCTAAGATGACCCTCGTTGATTTCTTCCACCTCCTTCATAATAGAACACACTACCACTCATGTGCTGTTGCTACTGCAGGTTTTGCTTTCCCTTCCATGTCGTGTCAAAAAGCAAAAACAGACACTGGTCATGGTGCTCCTGGTTTACTGGGATGGGGTTCGATTCCCTACAGTGTCCTGCTGGCTGTTTGGCATTGACGTGAAAGGGTGCAGCTTCCCCTTCATCATTGTACCGACTGTTACTGACTCCCACAACATCGGCTGAGGTTTTCCACACTTACCAATATCTACAAATTTGATCAGGTTAAAACTTTATAACTTTTATAACTAACAATTTTTATATCTCAACCAGTAGGTCCAGCAATAAAACTCGCAAGGCACCACATTCACCAGTAGCAATACTGGTGAATCCCATTCTCTGATGCTATATGTGATTGTGAGAAAAGACCTGATGAAATATCCAGCATTAGAGTTTGCATCCATCATCTCAAAGTTGCAGGAAATGATGGTATACTTGTGGCTCACAACAAGCCCAACATTTAATGCAAATTCAGGCAATCCCCGCGAATTCTGCACGCCAAGCGATTTCATCCAATCACTTGTGATGTCGTTATTTACACTTCCTGTTTCTACTGGCGAACGCGCTAACTTGTGTGAGAAGGAAATATGTCGCATTTGCCTATGAACAGCACCGCTCAGGGCCGAGCTCTCTACATGAAAGTGGTGGTAAATTGTTTTGTTCCCCCTGCATGAACATTGTGGTTGAACCCCAACAGAAGTCATCAATTTTTCCCTGCAGCATTTTATATTTTTTTTCATGAATGCTCAAAACACAGGGTTCAAATCAATCAGCTGCACACACAAATATTGGGGTGTTTTGTGAGGAGGGAGGGCTCAGAATTGATAAGGTGTTTTACTGTAAAGGTTGTAAAAGAGCGACACGTCCTTGTTCATGCACCTGTGAAATGCCAAAGTTCCACTGGGACACAAGGATGAGGTGGTCCAAAGTGAAAGTCAACTCACATGCGTGGACTTTATGTCTGATTCTTTTGAATCTCATATTTTATTGTATAAACACCTTGGTGCTTGTATTTTTTTTTGTTTTAAATTTAGCTCTAATGTCCATTGGGACTCAAGGAGGAACCGAAACGCTATCAGAGGTCAAAGGTCACCGTCACTTGATGATTTTTTTTTTGTGTCAAATATAGAACAAACATCCACTGGGACTCAAAGATGATCTTAAAAAAATAAATACGGTGGTCAAAGGTCAAAAACACTCATGACGGGGACACATCCTGAAGGCATACCTCTACACCTGCGATGTAGTATTACAGTATTACTGACTTGCAGGATTTGTATTTTCTTAACATACAGTATAGCCGACAAAATCTTCTAATACAAACATAACTCTCAGCACTTTGAGCAGAAATCAGCAGAGTTAGATTCGCTATTGTCGAATGTAACAAATAAGAGCAACTGTGTTTTCGACATTGCTACAAAAATAGGTTCTTGTGCCTTCTCTGGTTCGTTGTTGTCGCGGAAACGCACAACGAAAAAATGGTTACATGGCCATTTCCTAATTGCCAAGCAGCCACATATGCATGCTGACCTGTACACCTGGGAAACTGCACAACAGCAGCTCCCTGCTGGGTTTCATCAAGAGGTATGGATGAGGTAGGACACAAATTAGCACATGCTCCGTGAAAAACAGGAGGATCCTCGAAATGCCATGACAGATGGTGACCCTTGTCCTTTCTGCCAGTGTCTCTACTCTTACAAAAACTATTGTTGGATTAACAAGACTTGCAACCTCTGATTAAATAAATGTTATGCTGGAAGCGAATGCGGCACGAGTCAATGAGGGGATATTTATCGAGAACTGTGCTCCATTTTTTCAGTGTTGAACAGTCAAATTGTTGCAGCCAAGGGCCATACGGATCTTTTGTGCAGGAATATGAGGGCTAATCATGGAAATACGGGACTCGTGCACGTATTTGAAGTCTTTACTGTTTAGAGGCAAAAAAAAATATTGAAGTATAAAATGGAAAGTGATAGAATAATCACCTCACTTTAGATAGGTAGACTGTGGGAGAGGGTATGACTGATGTATCGAACACTTTGAAACAATGAGTTCATAAAAAGAGATGCACGAGCCGCTGCAAAGTTACAGTGCTGCTTCACCTCTCTGTACTCACTTATCAGAAAAAGTCTGCTCCTGATGGTAATCTGTGACAGGCTACCAAACCGTATTACCTGGCACAAAAAAAAAGAGTGATGTGATGTTCCTGCAGCTTGTAAGGCTGTCAGGCAGGTTGAGTGCTGGACGTTTCCACAGAGCAAGAACGAGCCACACTATGGAAAACATCGGCTGCACACTCACAGGACAGCCTGAAGCTCAGGTTGAAAATTAAAGGGAGAGGAAATGACATGATATACAAGAAAATGTGGTATTCTTACTAGGTGGCAGGTGTATTGATGTATACAGAATATATATCTGGTTAGAAAACGCTTCCAACCATACATTTTCACTCTAGATAGCCACATCACGAGTGTTCCAGCACCAGACATGGTAAACAAACATCGGCCGGTCAGAAGAGAAAAGCTACCACAATTCTAAAGGCATGTTTACCTGTCCGGGGTCTGTGGTGTCAAAATAAACTGTTCAAGTGTGGCATTTGTTACCTTTTCAACCCTGGTAGAGTGCCACTCATAGCTCCTCCCCCTCGTCGTTTTACAGTGTCATATTCATGTTTGATCAACTTTTTTTTGGTTCATTTCCTGTATTTATCCAGTTTCCTCTCACACCTCTGTACCCGGGTTCCCTTGGACCAAGAGCAGTCCAGTCAAACCCACCAGGGTTCGTTGAGAGAAAAGCATCTACTGGAAATTCAAGGTGTTTGAGGGAACCTTTCACATCTGACTTTTAATTTGGATCCGAATCATAAGTTCAGGTGTAAAAGCTCCCCTGGACCAAACAAGTGGATCATGTGACCGGCTCAGAGAGAGGGGCGGGGGAGAAGGTGCTTTTATTCAAAGTCACACTGCAACTGCATGAGCAGGAGTAAAAAAGTGTTAACGACGCTTTTTTGCGATTGGACAGTTTCACAGGGTATCAGTGGAAAGGGAAGGTGTGATTACAATCCCAGGTGTGTCGGGAGTGAGAGGTGAACAGGTCAATGCAGCAAAAAAGGAAAAAAAAGTGATAAAAAGCTCCAAATGAAATGTCCCTGTCCTGTAGTTTGAGACTCTGAGGGAGACAAATGGAAAAAAAAAATGCTAATATGTTGCTACTCTTAAAAACGTACACACTTAAGGCTCATTTCGTCTGCTTATTTATGATTTTGCCCTGTGTGTGTGTGTGTGTGTGTGTATTTTTTTTTTAAAAGAATGGACTGATCTGATAAAAAGTTCTCGAGAAGTAAAGACCTTGTTTTGACCTTCTCCGCCAGATCAGTGTCTCTTGGTGGATGGGGATGCTGTGACTCCCGAACAACAGTGATCAGGTTTCTGATTTCAGACGCCAGCTATAGGTATATTAGCTGAAATTGTATCAAATTTTGAGGAAGAATTATCTTGATGTAGAACCATCTATGGTGATGAAATGTGTCCTCTGTACCTCTGGACCCTCTCTCTGTCCCTAGGTTACAATAACTGGCTGTGTGTGTGTGTGTGTGTGTCTGTGTGTGTGTGTGCGTGCATGTGTTTTTGATATCTGGAAGAGTGATTGTAAATATGACTTTCCGGAATGTGAACCTTATTTTTTGGTTAGATTTAATTTGTCTGTATAATCCCATGTGGGATGGGTCATGCCAATGTTCAGACACGAAAATAAAATATTCACTCATTCATTCATTCGTATAGATGATGCTGTTTCACAGAGAAGAGAGAGAGCATACTTTGAGGGATTTGATAGAAGAAAGGAGAACACCAACAATGATGATCCAAACAATAACACCGGTAACTATTGTCACCTTGAAATGCATAAAAAATAGCAGCAACAACACAGATTAACATGGCAGTGAAGCCAGCATACAGGACGAGACTTCAAGTCCTCTCTGCTGTCTTGTCAAGTCCTGTATGTGTCGGATTTTGTGAAATTCGGCCTTGTTGTTTTTGAGCGATCCTGATAAAAAGTTAAGAGGCAGGTCAACACCACAACTTCAATAAAAGGCAGTTTTAACAGATGGGTTCTAAGTCAGACTGTCAAGTATGCGGAGGCAGAGTGCAGTGTTCCCTGCTGGGGGTCAGAGGCCGTCCAGCCCAAAATCCATCCTATGATGATCAAATCAAGATGGAATTGCTGGTGGGAGGAGGCTGGTGCTGCAGCTTCCATATCCCTGCCCAGTATGTATGTCTGAAGCACATACATACGCGACCCAGGCCTCACCCTCTGCCTCTTCACCCACTGCACATAACTGCAGACAGCGAGACCAAAAACAGTCAAGGCCTGGCCGTCCCGTCACTTGAACTGGACGCACCTCAAGAGAGCAACACTTACGATCTCCTTTTGCCAAGGGGGGAGTCGTACACGTCCCGCGGGGTCACCCCGGAGTGAGCGCCAAAACCCACGACGGCCCCATCCATGCTTCGCACCGAGGAGTGCCCCTCGCACATCCTACGCCCCTCGATGGTGGCGGCCGTTTCTGGGAAGAGACGAGCGTAGGAGGCGAGGGCGTCCTTGTTTCCGGCCAGGAGCGACTCGCTGTCCCTCTCCTGCAGGTGAGCAACCAGAAGGCTGCTGGCGTAGCCCACGTCGTTGCTCAGGAGCCACTTGAACGTCTGCCCCTGGTATTTGCCAAACTGGAGCTCGATCTCACTGAGCACCAGCTGGAAGCAACCAGGGTCACCTCCGGCCTGGAGCACACGGGTCTTCGCCTCCTCCCTCACCAGGTCGGGCTTCTTGACCTGCGTGACCTTCGCTTTCCCAGCTTGGGCCAGCCATCTCGCTGCAGGCATTGGAGCCAGGGTGAGCTCGCTGGACGTAGCTCCGTGAAATCGGAATACGGGTTTGTAATCCATTATGCAAAGAGTCACGCAAAACACCCTCTTTTAGCATGACGCCTGTAATCAAACGCACGCACGCGGGCGCGCGCACACACACACGCACAAGCACAAACTACAGAAAATGCACTCTTTGCCACACAGCGCCTGCCTCATTCATTCCTTCAAGTATAATGAGCAATGTATATTCATCAACAGATTAAAAAAAAAAAAAAAAATATATATATATATATATATATATATATATATATATAAATAATTAAATATAGCGGAACTGTTGGCGTCCATGGCGGCGGAAAACGCCGTACTTCCGTCCACGTTAAGACACACAAACGGGAGCTACACGTTCGGACACGACACCGACATAAATATGTGGTGTTTATTGCTTCAAGAAGGACGTTTGCATGGAACCGATAACAAGTCTCATTTTTTTTTTCCATTCCTGCGTTTGTGCAAACGTACAGCGCGAAGTCCGCTCGCAGAAGCCGCAAAGCTCCAAACAGTCTCAAGAAATAACAACGCCAAGTAGTTCGTCATTCGGTGTGAAAAAGTGCAAACAGTCGCAAGAAATATCAAGGAGAAGACACCACAAAGTCCGTCATTCGGCGTGGTAAAGTTTTTGTGAAGTTTCTGGTCTTTGTAGGGCAAGGAAGAGCGCAGCGAGGCTTACCTGTCGGAGTCGCAGAAGAACAGTGACGGAAAACGCCGAGCGCACCAGGAAAAAGGTAGCCGGATGCCGTCGACCAATCAAATCATCTGCTGGCTAAAGCGAGCCGCCGATTGGCTGGCTGCTAAATTGGACTCTTTGTTGGACTGGAGTGCTGAAGAACGCGATCCCGGAGGCGCATAAGCCAGGGATTGATCACCCCGGTCAGGTTGCCTTGGCTGAGGGGGTCTGATGTTGAAAGACCTGAAACCCCCAATGATCCCAGGATACAACATCACTGATGATGTGTCCTTGCGTATCCGCAAGATGTATCTTTGAACAGTAGTTCTGCTGATCACTCTGTGCTCTCCTCTCATGTGGCGCACGCAGCGAGCTCGCATGAGTGGTATGAAGACGCCACGCCATTCTTTTTTTGTGTATTTAGTTTACTCAGATTAGTGTTTATTTATTGCAGGAGCCGCGGTGTAAGATTGCTGGGAGGTACAGTGGATATCGCAAGGCCCTAAAGAAACACTGCTGCTTTGCCACGATCGGATTCTGCCTGTGTTTTGCCTTGCCACCGTGGTCCACGCTTGGCTGAAGTTCACGCCAGCCACGTGGTGTCTCACACCTACACCTGTCATCTGTTGCTGTGGGTTCTGGCTGGTGCAGTCCAATTCCCATAATTTATATGTGTGGTTAAAGGTGGTTAGTTTTCATTTGTCTGTTTGATTAACTTATCTTTTGTCATATTTCATTCAGTGAGGACTTTTTTTTGATAAATTAACTCATTTATTTTCTTCATTTCAGTTATCTTGTGTTCAATCAGTGAATTACCATTTTCTTTTTTGTTATTGGGTTGTTTGATTTCAGTATCGCTTCCTTTGAGTGGCTTGATTTGATTAGTTTCATTCTGTTTTGTGGGTATTTTGTGATTGATTAGTCAATTACTTTATCATTTCATTCCAGTTATTTTGCGTAGTCTATATCTACTTTGTTTGACCATATCTTGTAGGCCATATTGTTTTGAGTAGTGTTAAAAATTATTTTGATTTCATTTATATATCCTGAGTTCAATTAGTAATTTAAGTAATTTTGTTTGGGATCTTCCCATCAATATAGTTTGGTTTTCTCCTTATTTCCCCAGGAGCTGAAGGCCCCAAAGGTGGTGGAACGGGTGTCGCAGGTGGTGGGATCCCCTTCCCGTGTCCTGTGTTGTTCACCCCCCGTTTGGTTTGTGCACTTAAATAACACTTGTGAGTGTGTGTATGAACTGCATTTTCTGTGTGATAGTGCCACGTGTGTATGGGGTGACCTTTTTTTTGGGCTCCCAAATTGCCCTCGCGGCCCAGTCCACCCTGGTAGCCTCAGCTCTGAGCGGCTTCCCTATTTCCCCTCTCCTTGCCCAGTGTCTTGTATGGAGTTTTAAACGTGATCTAAATTTTAAAGTATTATAACAAATAAAACTTTTTTTTTTGTACCTGAACCACGTCTCCTGCTTTCAGGGTTAACGAACCGGAGTGCCTTAACTCTGATATTATAGTATTTAAATTCCCTGGGTGAAACTCCCAGGGTGGCGTTGTCTTGTTTAATTTTTTTTTACTGTGATTTGCCTTTGACTAGTACCCCCCGCTCGCCACAACATGTTTTTGTTTGTTTAAAAAAAATGAAACTTTGAGCCTTATGGTTGGATGTATCAAATTGAAACTCACATATGGAAATTGATATTTGAGAAAAAAATGTTAGTTTGTTCAGAAGGACCATTAAAGGCTCCAATTTCTGAGAATTGGAATTTTCTGTCAATTATTTCATAGTTCAGGCTTTACAGGGCTAATTATCTGATGATGTGCTTATTGTACCTGCCCTAGTGGGTGTATCTTGTTTCGTGCTTTACACGTTTTCACTAGCAGGAATCATTAACATAATGTAATGTGTAGCTGCTTTGAAGTAGACTCTTGGTGCATGTTTATGTCATTCCTGGACAGTCTGGAAAAGCTGCCAGTCGACGCAAGAGCTTCAGTGTTTGCAGGGTACATTTAGCTCAAGGGAGAGAAATGCAAAGACACAAGACAAAATCCTCAGCATGAACATTTCTTTGTATTCGCAGAAGGTATTCCAGAGACAATCCAAGGACAGCGCAGGATTAAGTCAATATACAAATGAGACAACAATGATTCTTTTCATCATGATTAACAATCCACCGTTCTACTTAGCAAACAGCACCTCAACATTAATCAGCAGAAAATGCCCCTGAGATTAAAAAAATAACTATTTCTCTGGAAACATGTTTTTAAGACATTCATCAGTTTTCATATCACAAGTCACAGGTCCAGCAGATGAGTGTTCTGAAGTTAATCCAACTTGGACTGAAATCCCAACAAGGTCTACTGCTATTTCCAAATCCCACTAAGGCACAAGATTTCCTGCAGGCTAATTGTGGGTTATAATCCCGTTAACGTTCCCGCTAATGTCCCAAATCACATCACAATCTTCGTCAAAACAATCACAACTTATTTTGAAAACTGTGCAGCTTTATTCTAATTATGAATTCTACAGAATTTTAACTTGAATGTTAGATTTCACTTGGATTCAAAGTTCCATGCTATTCCCAGAACCCCAAACATGCTGTTTACCTTAATGCCCTTATGAATAGGTTTGATTACTGTAGATCATAGGAAGAGGAAACATAAGTAATAGCAATGAAGTCCCCGAGGATCTGAATTTATGATTTCTCTTGGAGTCTTGGTGTCTTCATGGAGCTGGTGGCAGCAGCACTCATGGGGCACTGGCATCCAAAGCGGACTTTGTAGTCATAACACCTTATTCCCGGCTGTTGATCGTCATGCCAACAGACCAGCCCCTCAGTTGAACTGAAGCTGGAAAAGTGTTTAAGCTAGTTAGTCATTGGTGCACTCGTCTTCTCTGAAACGCACACACCTTGCAGTGTTTTCTGATTTCTGTTTCACGAAGAAACAGTGAAAATTTGAAAAAAATTCCCTGAATGTAAGCCACCTCAGTTCCATTAACATCCTGGACTTTCCTTCCTCCCTAACATCAACCTGGGCTCCATGAATCCTGTAGTTACCGTGCACCACACTCACTTTGCCGGATGGGTTCACCAGATAGTCCTTAGCCACTGAATCAGACTCAGCACTGTTGTTAGATGGTTTTGCCTTCCATGCTGACAAGCAACTCATGATCACTTTAGATTTTTGTCAGACCTGGACGTAGTTAAATGTTTACGTCTTCTCTCCCATTGGCCCTTCAAAGAGTTGGCCTTCTTCTGATCAGATGGTGTATTTTATTCTATCAGGTTCCTAAGAGTTGAAACTTACCATGATGAAAGGCATTGATTAGCTGAGGGCGACTACAGGTCTGTGATTAGATATACAGTGCTGATGACGCTGAAGTCAGTACTGTTTTCCAACAAGTCAACTTACTGTTTGAAGCTCTGGTTTGTCCGTCCAGCTGGGGTTCCGTCAACAGTCATGGCTTTGATTTCCTGAGGGCTGTCACAGATTTCTCCAGGATACTTGTCCTGCAGCACACTCAAACGCTCCCTGTCCCCTCTTCCATCAGGATCATCTGAGTCGTACCAGTTGGTCCAGCACACTAGACAGAAACCAAACAAGAGGATGGAACCTAACTTCGTCTACTACTAATTAAACACAAATTATTTAGTGATGCTTCAAAGGATTCATGTACTCACAATTCCCTTCTCTGCAGCAGAAGTTGCGTGGGCACTGGAAGCGAACTTTATAATCACTGCAGCGTCCCGGCTTCTGGTCAGAGTTTCTACAGATGAATCCAGTGGTTGTGTCAGATCTGCAGAAGGAACCAAAGTTCAGTCAGGACGGTTGATGGACTGACAACTCTGCTGTCTGAGGGGTTTGGCCTGATGTTTTTAGGGTAATAACCAGCTGTTTTATCTTCCACCAAAAAAGTCCGAACTGTGACATGAAGCGGTCAGTAAGGACCTGTGATTTAGTGCGCTGTCTTGCTGCTGCTGTCTGCTAGGATACGGCTGTGACCCATTTGCTTTAGCAGCTCACTGCTTATGCATGAGGTCGTGCTGGTGATACCCAGCAGGGGTACAATAACAAAGACTCAGAAACATAAGAGATGCATTTGCATACTTTCTGAGGTAAAGTGGTCAGAAAAGCATCAATTCACAGTGCATTCAGTACTCACGCGTCAATCGTGTCCCCTGTTGTATCAACGCTGGCCCCAGATGTAGTTTGGACCTCAATCTGAAGGGGAGTCTCACAGATTTTCCCAGGATATTCTTGATGGAGAAATGCAAGAGTCTCAAAGTCTCCCCGTCTATTTGGGTTGTCTCGATCAAACCATTTAGTCCAGCATTCTGGGAGGGGGGAGAAGTAGAAATACAAGTTTGAGATCAGCCGAAGATTACATGGCATAGGAGATGCTGAGGGCACGAGCTACGCCTGGCCTGTGGGCCACATCCAGCTCTTCGGGTGTCCTCCGTATGTCTGAGTTTGATTTCAGTCTGCCTGCAAACACTTTTAGTGTCATGTTTGTGTGGAGGGAGATGAAGCAGTAATTGGGGATGTCGAAATGAAAGTGGCCGTCGTTCTGAAGAGCTTCTTTGCCTTCAGAGAGGTCAGTATTTTCATGAAGGCAGGCAGATTCAAATCTATCCATCCATCATCTAAGCTATCAGCATGATAGAAACAGTCTACTTACCAGCATCCGACTCAGAAGCTCCTGCATGAGAAAACATGAATCAGAAGATGAGTGATAAAGTTCATGGGACCATCAGTTGAACAGTCTTCACTCAGAGCTCATGAACATCAGTGA
>NC_141340.1:19092500-19245000 GCF_037954235.1 Aulostomus chinensis
CCCAGATGACTCACAGCCTTTGGTGGCTCCTTTTCAAGGATTCAAGGATCTTGATTGTCATACCACTCACATTTCCATGTTGGTGGTACGAAAGTTGAACTCAGGTCCCGGGATAGCAGAGATAGCATAATAGAGAGTAGAGAACAGAAATAGGTATTTCAAACACAAGATATATACAGAAGGAAATTTATCTATATCTATATCTATATCTATATATACAGTATATACATATGTGTGTGTGAATTAAATATATATATATACATATATGAATTAAATATATATATATATACACATATATGAATTAAATATATAAATAGAAAGAAGGTATATGTACAAGTCAAGAGTGTATATGTACAAGTATCAAGTTGAGGGATATTGCACTTAGAGGAGGAGATATTGCACTGTGGATGGGAGAGGGTGGGAGACTACAGAATACAGCTCAAGTTCAGCAGTCTGACAGCTGCAGAGAAGAAACTGTTCCTGAGCCTGGTATTCCTGCTCTGGATGCTCTGGATGCTCCTCAACCACCTGCCAGAGGGGAGAGGACAAAACAGACTGTGTGCGGGATGGGTGGAGTCCTTCATGATGCGTAGGGCCCTCCTCCCCTTGCATCATGAGGTGTAGAGGTCTGAGATGGAGGGAAGACTGCTCCCCACAGTTCTTTGTGCAGCCTTGACCACCCTCTGCAGAGCCCTCTGTTCAGCAGCAGTGTAGCTCTGTGCCACACGGTGATGCAGGTGCAGAGGACGCTCTCCACCACACAGCAGTAGAGATTCCTCAGGATGGAGCTCCCCAGTCCAGCTCTCCGCAGCTTCCTGAAGAAGTAGAGCAGTGGTTGTTGTGGTTGTTCGTGGTTGTTTTGTTGTGGGTTGTTGGTGTGCAGCATCTGGTTGATGGGAATGAGGTACTGAGGTCAGGAGGGCCGTTATCACTCCCTCGGTCTGTTTTTTCTCCCTCAAAAACTTGAAATTCCCATGTCTATGAGGTTCAACACCGGTCCCAAACACTCTGGTACACCTGCAGTGATACCACACGACAAAATATTTGTCTCGTCCCCAAAAATACAAGAGTACTTAAGACTGACTTGATTGTGTTCTGTATTTCTCTTCCAGGATCTTTCGGAACATTCACCAGCTTCATGTGGCCCTCAAACTTGTCCAGGAGGAACGCCAATAACATTGCATGTGAGAAAGTAGACAGCCATGTGGTGCCAGCCAGCACTCTTCCTTCCACTCCATGCTTCTCAGATGTGTTTGTCCACTCAGGACAGCTCTGCTTGCCATTGTCCCCCCAGGTTCCCATCTAAACAACGTATCAGTATAGCTTAGTTCACCTTCGATCAAGGTGATGAAAGTGTCAGCATGCCCTCTGCTGGGTATCAAGGGAACTTCAACGTGGTCAGCACCCAGAAAGACAGCTTTTTGAATGGTTTTTACTGTTCGAAGGTCAAATTTTCATCCCATCCCATCGAGCACAAATCTGAACCACCAATGAAAAGTGTCAGCCAACTGTGTTGTCTGGGTAACTCTCTGGTTTTTATTGTCATCTGCTAACATCTTCAGTGGTAAAGCATTAGACTACATGTTTATTAGTTACGTGTTCATGTGTGTTTCCCTTTAGGTTTGTATTTCTATTAGCCATGCTAGGGTTTGCTTTATATGGCTCACAGATGTACAATTGTTTATTTGATCATTTATGCATCTGAAGACACGTAATATTCATAATTCTAATATTAGTTCATTTTCCTTTTAGTTTCACATTTAACTTCAACAATAAACCTGGCAAAAGCAGGACCCAGAGTCTTGTTTGGAGTGGAGCGTTTAGTTTTCTGTCGATATACGCGTGGAACGCATTAAGGACAGAACACCTGCTGTCTTGGAAACATTTGCCAAATATTGTGATGTATGACTTTGCACGTGGACGAGCAACACACATGAATGTAAGAGAACCAGAAAGGTTGCTACTCAAACCAACCCAAGCGGGGGCATTGTCATGTCCATCCATCCATTGTCTTTCGCTTATTCTTGGTTAGGGTCGCGGGGGGGCTGGAGCCCATCCCAGAGTCTACGGGCGAGATGTGGGGTTCACCCATGGCAGGGCCAACACATAGAGACAAAGAACCATTCACACCTACGGTCAATTTGGAGAACCAATCAGTCCCCAGTTGCCTGTCTTTGGACGGCAGGACTCTAACCTGTAACCTCCTTGCTGTGAGGCCACAGTGCTGACCACTGCACCACCGTGCTGCCCGCTTGTTGTCTCACATTCTTCATTTTGTTTGTCTGTATGGCAGTGGGTTCATAGCACATGTCCTTGATGATTTAGTATTTTCAAATATGCACTGTCATGTCTGACTTGTAACCTTCATTGTGTTTTTCTACTTTAGTTTCAGTTGCAGCAGTAGCCTGAGGCTAATTAGTACAAATATTAATTCTTTGCGATGGCACACACCATCATTTGACCAATATCTGTTATTTGCAGCTCAATTACGTACTGGACAGGGACGGCCTGGTGAGGAAATAATTGCGAAAGAAGGGCCTCCATGTCTCACACAGGAAGAATTCTGGAGCCTGGGGTAGCAAAGAAACATGGATTCTCATGTTAGTGATGGGAAATTGGCCAGATTTGCATTTGATTTCCTGCTTGTTCACTGATGAGTTTTGATTGTTTATGAAGATTGGGAATACCTGCATGAAACTGATTCATGAAGCAGCTCAGCAACACGGATGTAACACATTCAAAAGACTGAAGCCTGAATTCAACAGGTCATTGACCACTGCAGAGGAAAAGAGACTCGTGGACTTGATTGTGCAATCACACGGAGCTGAGCAGCATTTGGTGGTACTTTCAGAAAGTTCATGTTTTCTCATCACTACAGACTAACTCACACAAAAGGTTCACCCGGGCCTTTGTTAGGAATATCATCAACAGACGGATTTTTAACTATGCAGCTCATTCATTGTATCTTTCTCTTAAATGTATTAATGGATTTAATGGAACTGACATTTACTGTTTGTTGTTCAGTGACTAACAACTACCACAATAGACACAAAAATCCAGTTCCCACAAAATAATTATTTCAGTACCTTGGAAATCAAACTGACCTGCAACAAGGATGGGATTCAAACCCATGCATGCAGAGCATAACATATTGACAGTTCATCACCTTAACCACTCGGCCACCGCGTCTGCTGACTGCAATGATGTGCTGCTTTTTCTGACCCTTTTAAACAGCTGAACTCTGGAGCCCATTTGTCAGAAATGGACCCAGTAGGAGCCACTGAACACAACTCTGACAATAATCAGGCTTCTTCCCAGCAGCATCGTGCTACAGAAGGAAGAATACAGACCATCCACACATCATCAGAGTGAACACCAGCTGATGTTTACAAGTTTAATTTACCTTTTACTTCTAAATGACATCCAAGCTCAGATTCTCTTGTCCTGATAGAACAAGTAATTGTTTAAGAAGATGAGAGTACCAGTCTTTTTCATCCAAGGAAACAAGCATCCTATCACTGTCCTATGCAGAGTTTCTTTAAAAAAAAAGTGAGACAACCTCAAGATTTTCTGTTTCCTGGTGTTGGATTTTGCCACAGAATCAGAGAAAACCAAAAGCTTGTTGGTCTTAGATGTTAGTCATCAAGAGCAATGAGGGGCTCAGTACCTAATTCAAGGACACTTCAAGTTCACCTTGGTCACCAGGTGAAGTGAGAACTGAACCTGCAACTCTGCTAGACGGCCACACTGCCTCCAGGCCATGCCCTCCTAACCTGAATCATCATGATGTTATTATTTGTTGCTTTAATACACCAAATGTGTGACATGTTGTGTTTGTCAGGAGTTTAAAGACCAAAGTTGTGAACACACAAGAGAAGTAAACATGTCAAAGCTGGTTCATTTTTATGAGTGAGACTGAGAACTAATAGAGCAACAATGAAAATGGTGTCATAAGGTCGTCTTCTTCACTACACTGAAAAAAAAGCATTGGCTTCATTAAAAAAATTTGGCTGAACAGATCACAACTAAAATTTGTTTGCTATACAACGTAAATAAATTATTTTTTTTCAACATGAAATTTTTAAATTGATGTAAACCAATTTCTGATGATTTTACAAACCAATTATTTCAAGTTTCCAGAAATAAAAATCATTAAATTGGTTGTATTACCCAATTTAAATATACTCCTTTATTAAACCTGAATATTTTAAATTCATCGAATGAACTTTTGAATGTGGGAGCAAGCTTTTTCTTTTAAGTGGTCTCAAATAAAAGTATATGTCATCATAAGTTATTTTTTTATTTAACTGAATTTAAAACCTTCATACAATTTTAAATACTCATGTACATGTAATACATGTTACAGTACATTTATAAACAGTATTTCTCAACCATAACATTTGTCTTTTCAAATAAAAACGCAAAGCAGGAAATGTATGCATTTTCAGGTGATTTTTTTTCCTTTCAATCACTCCATTTTTTTCCCCCACAAAATGTATCAACATTACCTTTGACCTTAAGAACAGTCCTATAGTTTTCTTTTCTGGCAGGACAAACAGCAACAATGCAAGAAAAAGACCAAAAACTAGGTAAAATTGAATATTTCCAATCACTGTATTTTCTCCAGAATGTAGTCTTTAAGAAAAGTCTCTCAACTTCAGATACAAACAGTAACCATGGTAACCAGAATGTATCAACATAGTGTTACCTTAAAAACCATTTCTAATTTCTCATTAAAAAAGAATACAAAACAAAACAAAATAAAAACAAGCCAGAGGTATTTCTTAAAATAAAAAATGCCATCAGATGACTTGTGTCAACCTGCCAGGAAGCTCACTCAAAACACTGACACACACGTTGGGGTCTCCCTGCTCAGGTTGGAGTCCTGCCAACAACGTTAAACTGTTGAAAATTTCAAATTGACCCATTTCACCACCACACTGTCCTTCATCACAGCATTTAACATCAGGACTGCTCCCAGATCATCTGCATGACCTCATCCCTGCACCAGAGTACCCGCCCAAGTTCATCAAGGATGGCCAACATGAGCAGGTCTAGATTCACCTCCATCTTTGGAGGTTGTCGAATTTCCTCCTGAGGACCGTCAGGCTGTTTCCTTACTTTGCTGTGACACAACAGCAGACAGCAACAAGGACTGCTGGAGTGCACTTGGTAAAATCATCATCTGGAGTCTGGACAAATATGCTGATGTGATCTTTGATGAGTTTAGAATCAGTCAGAGATCAAAGACTGAAGCAGGAGATCAATGCTCAGAACCCAGAGATCAATGCTCAGAACCCAGAGATCCAAGACAGAATTCAGAGATCAAACACAGAATTCAGAGATCAAAGAAACAAATGTTGTGCAGTGCAGGAGAACAATTTGTTAAACATTAGACTGTTGTTACGTGCCGACCTCCTCTCCTTCTCTGTTCACACCAGAAACATCAACATTTCCTAAAATATTTACCTTTCCTGCTCTCTTTCCCCCCAACCGGTTAAAGCAAACATTCGTTTCCACTAACTCTGGAACTGCTCGACGTTCCTGCTTGTTAAAGGGAAGTTTTAGTCACTGCTGTTGCAGGATGCGCTTGCATGGAGAATTGTTGGATGTAAACTGACTGAACTCCCTTCAAGTCATTAGTTTTGAGCAAACTCATGACATGATAGTTTGAACCTCTAAATAACTCATTTCCTGACCAGGAATCGAACCCGGGCCGCGGCAGTGAAAGTGCCGAATCCTAGCCACTAGACCATCAGGGACCACGCTGAGCTGTCCAACAACAGAGACTATACACAATGACTCAAGAACACAGGACTCTGTTGTCTCAGTTTGAGATACAGAGGGTCCACAAAGACCCCTAGACACCTCAGCCTCCTAAAGACAGTCCACCCCCAGGATCCTGGTCTTTGGACTGTGGGAGGAAGCTGGAGTCCCAGAGAGAACCCACACAGGAACAGGGAGAACATGCAGACTCCACACAGAGAAATCCAATGCCCGAGCCGGAGCTGGGACTCGAACCCGGAACCTTCTTGCTGTGAGGTACGAACCACTACACCTCCGTGCCACTCTAATATACTAGTATCCAAATAAAATCCTCCATACTGCAGGTTGAATGCTATTGATGTTGTACTGTTATTGATGTTTTCATGTGAAAGTGGCATATTTAAGATAAAAGACACGGTTAGAACAGTAAGATCCATAAAACCCACCAACAAGAGGTGTGTCTAGTACAGATGTGGAATTATTGGCTCACATCATGTTGAGGCAACTGGAAGAACACACACAAAAAAGGCTTGTGTGATTCATCCCTTCATAAAAATGGTCCTGTAGAACTGTTCAATGTGACATGACTTCAGAAGCTCAAATCCTCTCTAAGTTCTAGTAAGAGTGGATGAGATTATAATATGAGAGACGCAGGTCCATCACTCAGAGCTGAAACAGCTCAGTTGGGAGAGCGTCACACTGAAGATCTAAAGGTCCCTGGTCTGATCCCAGGTTTCAGCAGAGGAACAGCATTGACTTTACTTTCCAGTGGAGGAACTGCAGACATGAAGGAAACTAACATCTCGTCCTGTGCATTCTTATGACATTCAAAACATTTTTGGAGCCTCTTGTTGGATTTTGCCACAGAGAATCAGAGCCAATCAAAAGCATGGTGGACTTTAACATGGAGGATTGAACAAGTCGAGAAATCCTCAGTTTGACCTTCACAGTTGTTTCTTTTACAAAGTTGTGTGCACACAACTTTACAGCTACATTAATGTGCTTAATAATAGAGAATGAATGGAGGGTGCGCTCAGAGTGGAGTGCAATACGACAGTCAGGCCAGCAGGTGGGGTTTTCGTTGGTGCCGTCTACCTATTTGCGATATCTGTGCTCTGCCAGCAGAGGTCGTGCTTCACCACCAATCTTATAGGGTGTCCGAATGGTGCCGCTGTGTTTAGGTTGTAGAAGTAGGCTGTAGCGGTAGGTCGTAGCAGTAGGACGTAGGTTGCCACTTGGCAATTCGGACGCAGCCAACGGCACCATTCAGACACCCTAGAAGATTGGTTGTGAAGCGTGACCTCTGCTGGCAGAGCACAGATACCATAAACAGGTAGACAGCGTAAATGAAAGCCCCCACCTGCTGGCCTGACTGTCATACTATACATCACTCTGAACACTCCTTTCACTCATTCTCTATTATTAAGCACATTAACACTGCATCGGGTTTGGTGTGAACACAACTTTAGCCATCAACAATGACTATAAATGTTCATGTTGCATAAGAATGGGAGACTGTTGGTGGTGCAAACTTGGCTTGAATGTAGGAATTAATTTAATAGACAGGTCAGAGGTAGTAGTCTCAGGAAGTATTTTATGAGTTCCTGTGGCCACCCTGACCTCAAGGCACAAAAGGGCAATTGAACAGGATGAAGTGGGGAGTTGAGAGGCAAATATTTAACAGGTGTTATTTCCTATATCCTATAGTCATTGCTTTGATGTGGATATCATCTGCCCCTTTGTTGTTGAATGGTTTAAAAGGTTGGGTCATTGTACAGATCAGCAGAGAACACTCAGCAGCCTTCTCTCCATGCTGCATGCATTAAAGAGACTTGATTCATCACACTGCGTTTGTGATTCTTCAGAGAATTAGCAACTCTCAACGGTCTACAAGGAGAATTTCCCTGACAAGAGCAGAACACTTCTTTGCCTCCTTGCCACTCTCCTATCTGTCTGTACCATCTGGAGCTGGGGGGAGGAGCTTAACATGTTTGTTTTTTTATAAAGGGAATGACATGACTTACTCTGTGTATTAGTAAATGAACTCCCTAAAAATGGTCATCCCCAGTTTTAAGGTAGGTTCCATTAAATTGGAAATACAAAAGAATCTTGCCCTCTTAAATCCTGTCCCTCAGTGAAGCTGAATGTTCTCCTATACTTTCCTCAATTGTGTTTCTTTCATGTCCTCCTGGGATCAAAGACAGAATATTAGGTACAAATAAATACACTGTCAAAGCCCTGATGACATCATCATAAATTCTGACTTTGATCTGGAGGCTTGCTTTAATCTTGGCTTTGATCTGACTAATGTTCTCTGACAGGTTGCTGTTTCCACTCAAGAGTAAAAGGTAGTTGATCCTATCAGACCAGTCTGATGAACGAAGCTTTTCACTATCAGTGGAATCACTGGGAAAAGAAACTCATCCTGTCAGACGTCGAATATTCCTTCCATCCATCCATCCATCGTCATCTTCCGCTTATTCCTACACATTAAGGGTCGCGGGGGGGCTGGAGCCTATCCCAGCGTCAACGGGCGAGAGGCGGGGTACACCCTGGACAGGTCGCCAGTCCATCGCAGGGCCAACATAGAGAGACGAACAACCATTCACACTCACATTCATACCTACGGTCAATTTAGAGTATTCAATCAGCCTAGTCCCCAATTGCATGTTTTTGGACTGTGGGAGGAAGCCGGAGTACCCGGAGAGAACCCACGCAGACACAGGGAGAACACGTCGAATATTTTACAAAGCAATTGCTGCTCACCCTGGGAGGTCAAGATGTCTCTGCACTTCCTTACCTGATGTATGTTGTTGTGTTGTTGTGTAACAAAGTGCATCGCTCTGTGCTCCCTTAATTGCACCCCACAGGAATAAAAAGTTTTCTGAATCTGAAGATTTTTCTTCTTTTTTGGTTTCCAAATCAAATCAGTTGTCACAAGGGAAAGTCTACACATAAACACACACACACACACACTCCCAGTGACTAACCCATGTTGTCATCACTTAAACCACCACTGGAGTACTGAAAGAGATTCCACATGTTGGTCAACCAGAGAAGCTTCAACTGGTGACGCTCATCCAATCATGAAGGTCAACCTGCATTATCTGCTGTCCTCATTAACAGGAGAACCAGCTCAAATGGTAGAGTGCTGGCTCAGCATGTGAGAGGTAGAGGGACTGATGTCCTCATCCTCCAGAAGACTTTAGCTCCTTCTGTTGTTGATCAGAGGAGCTGCTGTGTGATGAATGCTGACGTTTGTCCACTGGTGTGATGAAGTGTCAGCCTGTTACTGATACGTGAATGAACACAGGCTCAGTTCACAGCTCTGATGAAACCACTGACTTTGAACCACACAGTGAAGGAGTAAGTCCTGCAGATTGATGGCAGCTTTGAAAGTCATTCAACATTGATTACTTTCATGTCTCCTGCTGACTCAGCATCCAGAACCTGGTCAAGTGGAGGCTGAGAGCTCAGGAGGTGATGTGATGGCTGGTTGGACAACAGCAGTGAGAGCTTCCAGTCTGAGACCCCAACTCCACACCATCGAGAGCCTCCTGGATGATGTCCTCAAGCAGCAACCCCTGCTTGTCTCCTGGCTTCAGCTGGACGTCCATCCTCTCCTGTGTTTGTCCGTTAAGGAGAAGGGGAGACAGATTTCTCTTCCTCAGGTCTCTTCAGATGACCTTCGTGTGTCAAACTACTTTGGGCTGCTTGAAGAGCAAACTGACCCAGTGGCTACAGGCAGGGTGCTCACTCTTTTTCCAAATAAAAATTCCAGACTTTATCCAGACTTTTTCAAAACTTACATACTTTTTCTCCAAGACCTTAACTCTAAGTTGTTTTTTTTTCGAGTTGAAGCTGAAAACGTAGCTACACAAGTTTTGATTTGATGTCATTCCAGAACCGAGCAGTCAGCGAAATCATGTCATGTTTTTATATGTTTCTTTGAGTTGTTCTAATTTGACAAGACTATGTGCCTTTGAGCATCCTCTAAAACTATCCTACGAGAGAAAACACTTTCTTACTTTCACACAAAATTCCATACTTATTAAGACTTTCAAGACCTGTGCCAGCCCCCTGTGCAGGGGCCTCGATCTCTCTGGAGCAGCCTGTCCTGAGTGGATGCAACAGTTTCCCATGGGTGACGCTGTCGTTGTCTCTCTCCTCCTGCTGTCTCCAACTCTGAGTGCTTGTACTGGTCTCTCGCTATCGTTCCCGCTGCTAGGCAGAGCACTGGTTAGGACTGAGGCCAGTGATGACATCACCTCCAGCTGAGACTTGCCAGTTGATCCTGCTTCATTCAACTCTGCGGCCTCTGACACTGCCCTGACTGCTGAGGCTGACAGCAGGTTTTCTCTCTCCTCTAAACTCTGTTTACAATGGTGGCTGAAATCCTTGTCATTGGCGGTTCAATCATCAGGTCTGTTGAGCTCCCAGGTGCCATCACCTGCTGTCCTCCTGGTGCCAAAGTTGTGGTCATTATTGAACCCTTTCCAGTACTCATCGACCTCCACCCCTCAGCTCACATCCTGATTCTACACGTGTGTATGAATGACCTCATGAAGAGGCAGCCAATCATACTTCATCACCAACTTGAGTCACTTGCAACTTCAAATCAGAGTCTGGGCAAATTCTGTGTTTTTTCTGGCTCCATCTCTGCTCCTTCCAAAGCAGGGAGCTTTTCAGCCGTCTTTACAGTCTGCATGAATGCTGAAAGGCTTCTGTGCTGTTTGGCTTTGCTGTTTACTGCAGCTCGCACATCAGATTAGAACGCACCACACTCACTAACTCACCTGTTCTTAACCAGTTAGAGCTGATTTGGTTAAAAATATGAAAAATACTGATACACTATGTGGATGTTCTCCCGCCCTGTGTGGGTGAAGCCAAGAGAGAGTAAAAAGAGTGTGAGACAGAAATCAGGGCTTCTTCTCCTCCACCCTTAAGGTGTTAGACTCAAGTCTCAGCTCTGACTCTGGATCTGTTCTCTGTGTGCCAACATAAATATGATTGGACCAGAGAAGTTGATGAGTATTTAGTTAACCTTTCCACTGAGGTGGAACCATCCTGGGAAGAAGGAGAGGCAATGAAAGCTTCTCAGTATAAAGGTGGAAGCAAGCCAACCAGGAGTTGAACCTAGAATCTTCTGCTACGTAAGCAGACCTGTTATCCATTGTACTTGATTTTACAGAAAATCCAAACAATCTGGTGGCATTTTCACTGGACAAAATGGTGCGATGGTTGGTGCTGTTGCCTCACAGCAAGAAAGTTCTGGGTTCCAGCCCCAGCTGTGTGGAGTCTGCATATTCTCCCTGTTCCTGTGTGGGTTCTCTCTGGTACTCCAGCTTCCTCCCACAGTCCAAAGACATCAAGAGGGGTGGTGGTTAACTGGATACTCTGGGATAAGCTCCACCCCCCCATTAACCATTGCAGACAATCAGTATAGAAATGGAAATTTAGCTGCTAAGTTGAATCACAAAAATCTTCTGAAGTCAACTTTTGCTTCAGTTGAAAAGTAGACACTTATTAACTCTCACAATGGTTTGAAATCTGATTTCCAACCCTTTTTAACAGATTCACATTTCTAAACAAATATATTAATTTTGTTCTTCTCATTTATCAGAGGACAGTTTTGATCCGTCCATCTCTGGGTTCTGGTCCCAGCTCTCTTCCCCTGAACCACTCTGCTCTACCATTTACTGAACAGGCCTTGATTTATAAGAGCAGGACTGGGACAAGAACAGGGATGTGAGTGCTGAACGTTTCACTATTTGGCTCTGAAGCAGGCCTCAGCAGGTAAAGATTCATCTCTTATTTCAGAGGTTGATTTAAAGAATTCATTGTTGCTGAGCTGTTTATGCTTCAATTTCTGGACGTTCACTGGTGGAATGTTTGTGGGTCAGAGTTGAAAAGAGGACAAGTGCACCTGTTGTGTGTGATGGGACACCAGCATGCAAGAAGTTGTCAGACATTTCCAGCAAAACAGCGTCAAACTTCAAGTAAAGAATTAAAATAATTTAATTTTGTGTTTAACTTCCAGGCCTCTGGAATAAAACACAAGGAACGACTGACAACCTCACCACTGACTTCCCACTGACACCCAGGTGGTGACGTCAGAGCAGCGATGCTCAGGTCTGTGGACTCAGAGGAGGGTTCTTCTTTTGGTCGTGGGTTTGAAGACACCAGCAGCCTTGTTTGAGTCAGCTGAGTTGTTCGTCTCAATAGAGAGCAGCATTAAATGTCTTCTCCATGTTTCTTCTTGAGCTGGTCCTGGATCAGCTTCAGCTTAGAAAGTCACCGTTACACTGAAGCAGAGGTCACTGGCAGTGTTGTGTAAACTGGGAGGAGCCTGTGGCTGTCGGTACACTGTGCCCATGTTGTTGGCTTGAAGGCAGCTCAGCGTGACTGCACATTGTTGTTTAGAGTTCAAGATGAGTAGAATACCTCAAGTTCGGGATGTTTCCTTCCATGAGTGACAAAAGCAGTCACCACCTGCAGCACAGAGAGGCTGAGAGAGACCTGCCACACATATATGATGGCAGTGGTGGGATTTGAACCCACGCCTCCTCAGAGACTGGAGCCTAAATCCAGCGCCTTAGACCACTCGGCCACACTACCTCACTGCACTTTTCAGTGAGTTGGTATTGATAAACATTCTAACATTCAAGCTACGCCATCAACATCAGCTCATCAAGTCACTAAACTTTTGTCGGGCACACAGGCTCCTCTCCCTCCTTTCCCCGCCCCTAAAATCATTTTTGGCCAAGAGGGCCATTTTTTCAGCGCCCCAAGACCATAAATTTCTGCTATGCTGAATGGCTGCATATTTACTAATTTTACCTGGCAACTGTACATAATTGGTTATTTGGTCACAGTGCTGGGGCGATCTGACCAATCCAACCTGTGAAAGAATCAATACGAGTCCTCAGTGGAAATTCAATGGTAAATGAATAACAGCAGCTGGGAAATGTAGTTTAAATGATTAGCATTGCAAGTGGTCCCACAATAGTTGGTAAAAACATCTTTATTGTAAAAATATATTTTTCGATGCATTTTTTCCCCTCATCTTTACAGGGAGGGAGGTGCCCCAGCGCCCCCTATGGGCCTCAGATGTTCTGAGTGGACAAAACTGTAAATGCTAACCTTCCTAAAATGATCTCACTTATTGACCAGCAAAGAAAAGGAATCCAGTCATGTGAGTGATCTCCTGTCAAGTCACTGATATTCTGAGTTGGTAGAAGTGGAAATGCTAAAGTACCCCTTTCACCCTGGGCTCCTACTATTATGATAAGTTGATGAACTACACAGGTCACTACTGAACTACTTACAGTTTCAAAAAGGGTGAAAGAGACATCTCAGAGTAAAATAAAGTGTCTGGGGTCAAATAAGACTCTTACTCTTATCAATTATCACTGAGAGGCTATGGGAAAAACTATGGTGATGATAAACCAATGAAATGTTACCATTTACTGAAATAAATAAATTTACCTGTACAGTTGTTCAGCAAAATATGATTAATAACACCACAAACCCAGTAGGTGAATTTCAACAGTGTATTCAATGGAATTTCAGGTATTTCACATTGCAGAACATAAAACACTGTTTGAAACATAATAAACCCAACAAGAGAAAAGACCTGGGTACTTTTAGTCTTTAGCCTGTGTTAATCTCAGTGCACTCTTTAAGTTTAGTTTTTGTTCTAAGCTTGCATTCAGTTTCATTGGTGCTCTTAATGTTGGACCTCATTAAAATGAAACAAGCAGCTGTACAGTTACATCCTTGAGTAGAAGAAACCTGGAGGAACCTCACTCTGCAGAAAGCAGACCACACTCAGGAACCAGCAACACATCGCTGCAGCTCCTCCCGACCGCGGTCCCCCACTCGTACGGCAGGGGAAGGAGAATCAGGCCAGCGCCTCCCCTCTGACGACGGCAGGCGAGCCAGGCGAGTGAGCTGAGCAGGCGAGCCAGGCGTTGGCTCAGCACAGTCTTTAGTTCTACATCAAAGTACAAAAAGCTCATTTTCTAACTTCAATTACCGGTGGAACGACCGCTCTGCTCTGCTTCATCCAGCGTGTCCATCAGCTCCTTCTTGACAGAACGTCTTTCTCGCGCTACCCTCAAAACGAATAAGGTCAAAAGGAAGTCAACTCCTCCCCCGGGTTTTTCACACTTTGAAAAAAGAGAACAACATCACACTTCTCAGACAGAGAACAACCCTTAAAATGGAGTGAAAAGTAGGCATAATGAGAGGTTAAATAATAATGTTAAACATTTAACATCTTAATGTTCAGACATTTTAATACCACACATTAACACAACCTCAATACCAATTAGGCATCTTTAGACTTGCAATATTTCACAGTGAAAATGAGAAATGGATTACAAAATAACTGGTGTGGAGCAGAACTAATATAAAGCAGGTGATTACACAAACATTCTGAACAGAAGAACAGAAGAGAGGACGTGCCAGCACTGTCCAGGCAATGTACCCCTGAGTGACCCAGTCCTCATTACAGATGAGGCCAAAATCCTTACCAAGTCACGTAATGTTCAAGGCAGGTCAATGATGTCGATCAGTTGATATCTTTTTACAATGTGGTTGATTTGTTCTACTTTCACATCTTTACACACATTCAAACTTTACTTTGATTCTTGTTTCATCTTTTGATTTCCAGATGTCTCTAGCTCCTGTAAATCATGCCATCAGTGTGGAATTCTCTACGGTATCAAGAGTGGATGGCTTACACAATTTTCATGACTGGATACTGCTTGATCTCCCTTTATGCCTAACCATAAGGAACATGCTACGGGTAATATTTGATCTAACATAACTGAAGTATAATCAATCATGAATTAATTAATTTTATCAGGTAAATGCACAAATGTGTTACTGAATTTTTACACACATTTGGTTTTCCATCATTATATTTCTCCCTTAGGTCCATACTGCAGTGACCAGAGTGGTTGAGTATTTGGAATTGACTACAGGGGGACAGTTGCCCTCAGCTGACACAGTTCTCTAGGGGTACCTTCACTTCAAGGCACTAACAGAACATGAGTACCAGTACTCTTGTCTGACCTGTGGTGATCATCCAGCAGTAGTCATCATGGACCTCCACAAGAAGGGAGCGTTCCATTTGTCAGATGCAAACTTCAAACCTTGTTGATTTATACAGCGCTTTTCATTCATCAAAATACATTTCAAAGCGCTTCACCAAATAAAAACAGTCACAACAGAAATACTGCTAATACTGAAGACACGCCCCTCCCACCCCACATATGAACACACACAAATACACACACACACATGCGCGCACACACACACACACACACACACACACACACACACATTTCTAGTTTTTATATCTTTGCGGGATGTCAAGTTACTATCTGGGGCCCATTGACCACTTGCACCCGAGTGCCCGCACCAATGCAGGAGACAATGGCTTCATGAGCTCCCCTCACCTTTTGAGCCAGAGTCTGGGGCATGTCTCAAAATTTGGTTCATTTTAGAGCTCACTGATCTGCAAGGGAATGCTGCATTAAGAGAGCATCTTGAGGCAATGGGCCCTTCTATCTTCTGGCTACAGACGAAGCCTGGGAGTGTGTTAACAGGTCTGACTAAAGATTCACTGTGCATTACAATGCAAAAAACAACAACAACCAACCAAACAAACTATAAGGCTCATGATAAAATGAAAATACTTTCAACAACGTTATCCTGAAGGTGCATGTATTTATTTATGCAAACAGGTTGGTGACAGACTACATTTTACACTTTGATAATGCGGGAATCAAAACAGAACAATGGATTCAGAATCCTCAGAGCTACATGAGGTAACCAACTCTTCACCTTAAAATAGCAGATGTAAAATGGTTGGGTCCACCTAATGGTATGATCCCTGCAGTAAATGAATCAACAGTCAGACTGGCAACTTAAGCTATGGCACAGAGCTGCCATGGCTCACAGTTAGATATTGTAGCTACAGACATGACATAGCACAGAACTGCTACTACAGTCATTATTCAATATAGATTCATGTAGATTCAAATATGTGATTCAAGTGAATGGGAGAACAGTTTTAACATCAAGTCTTCAAATCAAACACTGCTCATCACCCCTTACTGGACATTTTCTGCTATTTGCCAAGTAATTTGCATTAGCAATATCACTGACAGCAAGAAAGTGTTAGGCTGCCAAATGAACCAGATGAACAAACATATTAACAATCCCCATCTTATTTGAAAGAACTCAGTCCCTGCTGTCCTACCAGAGCACTCTGCTCCCAGAATGCAGGTCTTTTAGTGATTCCCAGTATCTCAAAAAACAGACTGGGAGGTAGAGCCTTAAGTTACTGGGCTCCTCCACTGTGGAACCAGCTCTCTCCATGGGTCAGAGAGGCAGACACTCTGACTACGTTGAAATCCAGGCTTAAGACCTTCCTTTATGACAGAGCCTTCAGTTAGGACTGGTTCAGGTAGCTCTGAACCATTGATAGCTATGCTGCTACAGGCTTAGACTGCTGGGGGACACATCAGGTTACATGGAGCCCTCTCCTCTCCTCTCCTCTCCTCTCCTCTCCTCTCCTCTCCCCTCCTCTCCTCTCCTCTCCTCTCCTCTCCTCTCCCCTCTACTTGTTGCACTTTGTATTTTGGCCTTGGTGTCTCTCAGTCTCTCTGTGTTTCCACAGATCCACCAGAGCTCCATCTCTCTGCTCCAAACACCTCCTGCTTCGCCCCACCCCCACCCCCTTTTATCCCTGCTCTTACACTGGCCTGCGCTCCACTTCCATGAACCAGTCTACCATCCAGTCCCCCATCAAGCTGTCTTGCTCTCCCTGCCTCCCCTTCCAGAAGCTTCCTTCTTCAACTGTTATTAACATTTCCATGTTTCCCACATTTTGTATTGTAAACTCTTTTCTTGTCTGTAACAACATCTACTGCACGTCTGTCCGTCCTGGGTGAGGGATCCTCCTCTGTTTCTCACCCTGAGGTTTCTCAGATTTTTCCCTGTTAAAAAAGGGTTTTCTATGGAGTTTTTCCTCAGTCGATGTGAGGGTCTAAGGACAGAGGATGTTGTTATGATGCCATGTGAAGCCCTTTGAGACAAACTGGTGGTGAAAACGGGCTCTACAAATAAAATTGCCTTGCCTTGCCATATAACTTTTATCTGAAAATATTGTATATAACTGAGGTCAAACGTGCATTTGTTTAATGTGCTGTTAACTGCTACAACCACAGCAGCTACTTCAAACTACTGCACATTTCTGCTTTGAACAAAGAAGTATTTGAGGATGTTGTGCATTAAGCTTATGTCGAAACACAAGGAAAGCCAGCCAACTTACAATAAAACTAATGAATGAATTTTTCATTTTGTGTTAGTTGAGACAGATACGATTTGAGTAATTTAGCCAATTCTTAATAAACAACAGGCTGCAAATGTTAATGTGACATCAGATCACTCACTGTACAACTGTGTTTTTTTAATTGGGGTTTTATGCAGTTCTTGTGCCGAGATACTTTAAGAAATTTATTAGGTGAATAGAAGACAGAGAGAGGGGGAAACAGAGGGCAAACAGAAAATGTGTGTCCATACTTCTGATCAGTCAACTGCTTTCATTCTAATTTTCATCTCAAGGCAGTTTTTCTATGTTTGATGAAATATTTGATGCTTTCCAGTCTCTGTGTAGAAGCACTTGAGGTTCTGCAGAACTGCAGTGCTCACAGTTCGCTTTACCTGGAACAATTTGCCTCACCAAGAACCTCTTCAGGTGTTTTTCGACTGCAGCAGTTTCCTCCGATTTCCAACAACGTTTTACAGCAGCTTGCTTACCTAAGTGGGCAAAAAAAGAACGACGCTTTGGTGAACTTGACAACACTAGATCCACTAACTGTGAAAAGACAAAACAGGCCAGACAACATGCCACTGATTGTGCAAATTCAGCTTCCAGTCTTTGTCAAAAATAAATGCTTTTGAACATTATAAGGCAGGTATTTGTACATATTCCATTGCTATTTGAAATTTTGATCACCAAACTGTTCAAACCGTGCCCAATCACGACCCCGTATGAGTTCATAGGCCGTCAGGGAGGCGTCACAACAAACTGTCAATCGGGGATAATGTAGCGTTGTGTGTGATCGCGATCCTTTGTCCAGACATGAAAATTAAAAGGAAGAAAAAATGATGGTGCAGCCATTGAAGAGAACAGACTGCCTGCCCGTCCTTCACAGAGAACGTGGGGGATATTAATGGATGCGTAAATCTCAATGTTAACTTATATTGCACACATGAAGCTTTTTTCAGCTTTATTTATAACTCATTTACAAAACATAGACAGTGGCAGTGCAGTGATCATAGAAACTACATTGTAAACATTAGGCTACATTCATAATAACTGAAAAGCAAATTAATATCCAGAAAATTGATACAACCTAAATAAAAAGACATGTTGCGCACATGAAGCACATGTTCGCTGGGTGTAAACAACACATCAGAGCACTCTGTCATCCTCTTCGTCGACATCAAGGTTCACGTCGTCGGAGATGTCAGACTATGCAAAGGAATAAAAGAAAATCTAACATGCTAGACTTTCCATCTCGGCTTCGTACAGTGTCGTAACGTGTCGTACACGCAAAATCACTGGTCATTAATTATAACACACTACACTCCAGTTTGTCGTTCCAGACACTGATAATCGGGCACAACGCTGGATATGTGCCTGCCACGACAAAATTGTGTCAAAATCTGCCTTAAATTGTGTCGTCTGAACCCGGCTTTAGTTGGTTGGAACAAAAACCTGCAGCCACCCTGGCTCTTTGTGGAATAGGTTGCCTATGCTATGCCTTGCTTTAAAAGCAAGGTAAAAGGCAATAGCCCAAGAGAGAATCCAAGCCCCAAAGATTACCCCTTTTTTTTGCAGATACACTTTGTTTCTGCTCTTGTGATGTGGACGTACATTCTTGGAGGGATGAAATGCGGACCTCATCTTCTGACCCCTCTTCTCTTGGCATACTGACATCTAGACACAAAAAGAACTTTATTAAATCATACAAGACAAAAACTGTCAGTACGGCCCTTTAAGACACACTGTTCGTAAAAACAGGCTATACAAATAAAATTGCCCTGCCCAGAAGAGCGATTTTCTTACTTTATAAAATAATCCAGTATTTGGCATTTGTGACTCATCTTAAATGGAAGTGGTAAAAATCATTCTGCTTGAATTATTCAGGCACACCTATTGCAGACCCACCCTGGTTTTGGACTTGGTATGTGGAATTACATTCGTACTGGGATGAAATGCTGACCTCATCTTCTGACCCCTCTTCTCCTGAACACAGAAAAGGCTTATTCAAACATGCAAGACAGACATATTAACTTTAATGTGAAGCAGTCATGCTAATAAAGCTAGCTTGACAAGTATATGAGTCAAATAGCTGTTGTGACGGTCGCAGCTGTGGTACACGGATTTCATAAAAGTTTTAGTGGTAAATCTGCCTATAGTCCCCTAAACGTCATGTCTGATCTCACCAGGGTTGTGGCCAGAGAGTGGCCCCAGGTGGCACCGGCCATCACCTGAATCTGAGTGGCCACCTCAGGTGCTCCCCCATTATCCTGAACTATGTTTGGCCTTTAACCCAATCAGAGGCAGGACATCCACAGTAGTGATAACAAACCAGACTTACAGCTGTAATTCTGTTAGAAACCTCAGAGGCACTGAAACCTTAAAGTAGGATTGAGCCTCCACGTGGGCAGCTGACGGCCGGTGGGCCATCCCAGCCTGACCCTCCTCAAAGGGTAAATAAAGACTGGCGGTACTCAGCCTGAATGAAACCTGGATGTGAGTGCAGGTGACTCACTTGCCTTGAACCTCGAAGTACTTTCGGACGCGACACACCACAGAAATAACAAGTCTTGAATCCAAATCTTGAGTTTGATGTCTTTCTTTACTGAAACTTAAAACCATACAAAACAAAAAATGAATCCCTAACTTCTAAATAATTGTCTCTGTAACGTGACGAAATGTGCCGGTCAAAAGACTGTGATGCTCCTATGGCTCGCGGCTTCTGTTCTGGAATCTTCATGCGTCCTGACGGTTTTATATTAAACCAACAGCCAATCAAAGTGCACCAGAGTAACTAGTATCTAGGTAAAACGCTATATTTCTAAAATAAATTCCTATTATCACTAAAGATGCATATAATAATTCTTATATTCCTATATTAACTTAAATTCTGGAAAAGTATTAATTCTGAATTTAAAATCTAATTATATAAATATACATTTTCCATCAAAACATAAAAAATGGCTCTAACACTGGAAGTGACCGTCATGAAGCTGCAGCTCCTGGACACCTCAGCTTCATGAAACCACAGGCGCCCCTTTACTACTCCCCACCACCGAGAAAACAGAGGCAGTGCCTTCCTCTCATTGACGGGAAGATAAATTCAGAGGTGAGTCATTTGAAAACTTTCTTGTGCGCATTTCGGACAAATAGCGGCCATGTGCAGGTTTGGGCAGGGCAAGGAGACATGTTGTCCCACCTGTGCTGGGCCTGTAGCAAGCACAGCCCCCACTGCAACCGAAGTGGTGTCAAACTCATTCATCTCAGGGGCCACATGGAGGAACATCGATTCCCAAGTGGGCTTGACTGGTAAAATCATGGAATAATAACGAAAATAACGACAACTTGACATTGTTTTCTTTGTGTTAGTGTGGTCCAAAATAGTACAAGCACATTCTGAAAATGTACACATCCCAAATAATCCTCTTGAAAAAACATTTCAAACTAGTTGAAAACTCTGAGGACAAAATTGGTGCAGTGGTGAGCACTGTGGCCTCACAGCAGGAAGGTTCTGGGTTTGAGCCTCGGCCCATGCATTGGATCCTTGTGCCCAAGTTGTCTCCTCACCACACATTCCAGGATATTCAGGAAAAACAAATGATGATTAGTGTCTTTTTTTTAAATCTCTCTCTCTCTCTCTCTCTCTCTCTCACACACACACACACACACACACACACACACATGGAATAAGGGTTCAAAAAGATGTCAAATTTATTTCATATTCATTCAGATAATATCACTGAAGCAGTGTAATTCATGGTGGGCTGTTGGATGAAGCCTCTCTTCACAAACATAAACTTGGTCCACACAGAGAAGATGGTGCTGACACAGTTGGACCAGCAGGTGTTCTACTGCTCAGTGTCAGTGGAGCTGTGGGGATCCATGTCCTCGTAGTACTCCCCAACATCAGTGTAGTAGAAGTCAGGATCCATCCATTCATGATAGGAGTTTGAGGAGGGACCAGGTTCTCCACAGAACTGCTGATGCTCATAACTGAAGTAGGGACCCAGTTCTCCACAGTACTGCTGATGGTCAGAGCTGGTGTAGGGACCAGGTTCTCCACAGTACTGCTGAGGGTCAGAGCTGGTGGAGGGACCAGGTTCTCCACAGTACTTCTGATGTTCAGAGCTGGTGTAGGGACCAGGTTCTCCACAGTACTGCTGATGGTCAGAGCTGGTGTAGGGACCAGGTTCTCCACAGTACTGCTGATGGTCACAGCCGGTGTAGGGACCAGGTTCTCCACAGTACTGCTGATACTCACAGCTGCGGTTCCTGTGGCCCCTGTAAGTCATGAGGGAGGACTGGCCTCCTGGCTGACCATGATGTTCCAAGCCCATATACGTGTCGCTGGCTGGAGCAGTGTTGCTGTAGGGATGATCCATTTTGACACCCGACTGTCTATCATGACTGCATTGAACATTCAGGACTGCTCCCAGATCATCTGCATGACCTCATTCCCTGCGCCATAGTACCGCCGAAATTCATCAAAGATGGCGTACAAGCCCTCATGCATGTCGGTGGCTGGAGCAGGGTTTCTCTCAGCATGATCCATTTCACCACCATGCTGTCCATCATCAGGAACATCCAGGACTGGCTCCCAGATCATCTGCATGACCTCATCCCCTGCACCATAGTACCGCCAAAATTCATCAAAGATGGCGTACAATCCCTCATGCATGTCGGTGGCTGGAGCAGGGCTTCTCTCAGCATGATCCACTTCACCACCATGCTGTCCATCATCAGGAACATCCAGGACTGGCTCCCAGATCATCTGCATGACCTCATCCCCTGCACCATAGTACCGCCCATGGTCATCAAGGTGCAGGTCTGGATTCCTCTCCATCATTGTAGGTTGGTTGAATTTCCTCCTTGACTTCTCGACACGTTGGGTTGAGATTTCAGCAGCACTCCGTTTAACTGTGAGGTTTGCTTCTTTGTTGAGACACAACAGAAGTTGTTAAAGTCACCTTCAATAGTCTGCACTACTATACTCATGGAGAGTTCTTTAATAAGTGTTTGTAAGTCAGAGATCCAAGACAGAAAAAAGAGATCAAAGCACAGAATTTATGAATCGAAGAAATCAAAGACAGAACACAGAGATCAAACAAGCCAAGGATCAAAAAGATCCATAGACACATCAGCCAAGGTTTTTTTTTATTGCTTTCTTGTCCTTTGTGTCCATATCATAATGTTATATCATTTTGTCAACCCTCCACATCTGAAGATTGTTTTGCGTTATAGGGATAGAAGACTTCAAACAGTCTCCAAAGTTTAGAGTTCAGTTCAGAGGGCAGCTGCCTCATGCTTGGTATCATCCATCTCTACAGCGTTAGCAAACTAGAACTCTCTAATAGTTATAGAATTTCCTTTGTTTAAGCTCTGCCACTCCACCTAGTGTCAGACACTGTTCAGGGTCTGGCCCTGCCCTGTCACTGCAAGGTGATGCTGGTCCTCTGAAATAAGCAGTGCTATGAAATAGGAAGAAGAGCAAACCTCCAGGTGTAGACGGCCTTCCTGTCGGTGTTTTTTTGGATCCTGTTAGAGGAAACCTATATTTTGTCTTTTCCATGAATGCCTTGAGAAAGAAGAAATGGTGCCTACAATGAAGCAAGGAGTAAATTCCTTCATTCCTAAACCTGGGAAAGACTCCTCTCTGACAGATAACTGGCGCCCAGTACGTTTATTCACGACTGAATACAAGTGACTTGCCTTAGTTTATGCTAACAGGCTCAAAACAAGCTAACGACGTCTCGCTAATGAAACACAAGCAGGTTTCATGAGAGGTCCTCATATCAGCTGCAACATAAGGCCTGTGCTGGATCTACTGACGATGCAGACTTCATCCACTCACACGCGTTTATTTTAATTCTAGACTTCTGCAAAGCCTTGGACACAGTAGAACAGAATTTTCTATTTGCTTCCTTCGAGGTTTTGGGTTTTGGTCTTATCTTTGTCTCAGCTGTTAAAATGTTTTAGGAAAACATGACCAGCTGGTGATCATTCATGGGAACACCTCCAGAAGACCTGATAAGCTTCGAGGTGCAAGACAGGGACGCCCCACCCCTGCCTTTCTTCTCCTCTTCATAATAGATCTCATGTCCATCTCTGTCCTTAACGACGTGCATTTGAAGGGTATTCCCATCCTTGACAGAGACATTAAAATCTCCCAGCTAGCAGACGAAAGCACTACTATTAAGAGTCAAAGATCAAATTCTTTTGGCGCTCCAAAATATTCAATCTTTCTGCTTTGCCTCTGGTCCGTGTTTGAATCCGAGGAAATGTGAGGCCCCTTGTCTTCTGTAGGAATTTTTCAACAAGTCATCTTTAATCAATCAGAAGGACCCACAGAGTCCATATTGCGCTGTTCAAAATCGGAAGAGGACACCTTCTAGTTGGTTCAAAAGAATTTATTCAGATTAACAGGAAAGAATACAGAGCTCTGGAGATGGTCTTCCCCTATCCTGGAGTCAGCATACGCAGATGCGTCGCCCCTGGCGTTGGGGCAAGAAGTCCAACGATCTCACTATCTCTCCAGTTTTATGTGTTACAAGGAGGTGCTTACGTGATCGCTTCTGCGTGCAAGTGCGTATTTTTGATCTTCGTGTTATTTTGCAGAATCTTCTGTCTATATATGTATGGATTAATCTACAGTTCAAGCAAATATATGAATAAATTTATCTACAAGAGCTATGCCTTCCTTGTATGACGCAGTTTCCACCGATGCAGTTCAAGTTTAGTCGACCACATCAACGCAAAGCACCCAGTCGCAAGTGCAGCCACAGCTAACGTTAGTGGCTAATATGTTAGCAGTTTAGTGACCTACAGCACAGCTCTTTTGCAAAACTACACACATGAGCAAGTCTGCAACTGACAGGCTGACGAATGTTCTTGCCAAGTGGATGAAATTCCCTCTCTGCTTATGTTTTATCATTCCAAAGATTTTTTAAGTTCGATGTTCCAGTGCAACTTATTACAACCCCATTTTCTGCTGTGTTCCTCTCTGACTTGACAAAACTGGTTCCTTCCAGAGATAAATCATTTCTCTACATATTAGATGAAAAATACTCCATAGCAATTGTCCATGTTAATTTGAGTTTTCTCATCGCCTTCTAATTCATTATTAATTCAAACAAAGCAAGACAACACATACAAGAGGAAAGGAAATTGTCAGGATTTTAGGATGTCTCTTATTTGAGGTGACTAAACTGCCAGCTTCAGAAAAGGACTGGTCTTCAGGCACATTAGTTTTAAACTGGTCCAAAAAATAAGACAATGATAAAAGACTGGTCCGGTACTAAATAATGCTTAAATGTAGGTTTATTGTAAAGACAGCAACAATATCCAGAATATTTTAAAAGCCGAAATTTCACAATAGATGATCAGTAATACACCATTTAACCCATATTTTTTCTGTGAGCGCCTTAGAGATGCTAACCTTAAGCTAAACATTTAGCTGTGTATATGCTAACTACACTGATTAGCTGCTAAGCTAGGCTAAGAGTCAGATACAACAATTAATGAAATAAAATTCATGAATAAAACCAGTAATTATTGACAAGATCAAACTGACTGACATCAAAAAGTAATTACAACAAAAACGCTGTCTTAAAGTATTTCAACTTCATTTAAATTTGCCATGTTCTGCTATGACTGAAGTTCAATGGGAAGGTCCCATTTAGCTCAATATGTTCCTATCCTTCTAAGTCAGTGTGAATGAATAGGATAACATTCTGGGTTTTAATGGAAACTTTAACATAGACTTTGTGTTTATTCACTTAGTGGAACAAAGCAACACAACACATAGCCAGGAAAACTTTACTGCCACAAATAACTTCAAACTTTCTGCAACTTTTAAATGTTTCCACATCATCAAAACTGCTGTACAGCTGTGGCGTTGGAATTTGACAAAAATTATACTTTGATTCAACTTAAAAAAAACAAAAAAACATCTTGTTTCAGTTGACATTGTAATTTACAAAGAATAAAGACAGGAACACGATTTTCCTTAAAAAAAATTTGTGATGTCTTTTTACAAGTATGCATCCTCTTACAAAACAAAACCCCACTCACAAAAACTGTACAAAAACTAAAAACTATGACTTAACAGTGGCATGCCACATATGTGTGTGTGTGTGTGTGTGTGTGTGTGTGTGTGTGTGTGTGTGCGTGTGTGTAGATGGATATATATATTTCCATATACTTTATATAAATTGTTCATTGTCTTTAATGAGGGAGAATGATGGAGCATGCTGTCCTGTTACAGATTATTAAATGATTATCACAATGATTTTCTTTAAGATAACACTGTATTTGTCCCTCAGTGGGGAAATCTAAGGCAGTAAATCTCACTTCACCCACTTGATAATATCCTTCAGGGAACTGAAGGCAACTCTCCCCACAGCTGGGCCCGGTCCTCTGGTGCTGGGTCACATTCCAGGCCAGTCTCCATCTCTTATCATTTCCTCTTTAACTTTGGTCATAGTGGAGGTACTTGGACATCTTGGCCTTCTTTTTTCTGAGGTGGTACTTGGTTTACAAAGTAAAAAAGACACAAACTGCCCTTTCATTTATAATACATGAACCCACCACTTGAGCCATGCCTTTTTTCTTGGCCCTGTTCTTCCAACTCCTGTAGCGTTCTAAACAATTGTGAAAATGCTCAAATCGAGACCCCTCTCCCATTCTGATAAAGATTTTTAGAGATTTTAGCTTTGAGGAAGAGACAGACGGAGCAGGAGAACCACCACTTCCACCACAGCTTCCTTTGTGTCGTATCTCTATTGCAGCCATGTTTTTCTTTGGCCATATCATCGTTGTTATTGCTTGTTATTTCCTTGCCACTTCTTTGTTGAAGTATGGTTGTTTTTGTGCCATGCCGTCATCGAAGGCCTGTTTCTTTTCTTGAAGGCTTGTTATTTCTCTGCAGTGTGATTCTTGAAGACTCGTTGTTTCTTTGCCACGTTTTGATCGAAGGCTCGTCGTTTCTCTGCAGTTTGATTATTCAAAGCGCTTTCTCTGTCCTCAATGTGATTTTCGAAGGCTTGTTGTTTTTCTCTCATTTCTTCATGGAAGGCCTTTTTTGTCTCGGCAATGTCATTGTCGAAGGCTTGTTGTTTCTTTGCCATGTCATTGCTGAAGTTTTGTTGTTCCTTTTCCAAGTCTTGCTGGAATGTTTGTTTTTTATTTGTCATGTATGTGTTGAAGGATTGTTGTTTCCTTGCCATTTCTCTATTGAAGGCTTGTTCTGCCTTTTCCATGTATTTATTGAATTTTGGCAGCTCCTTTGTGTTTTCTGCCTTGGTCCGATTAATGAAGGCTTTTTGTTTACTTTCCATATCTTTTCTGAAGGATTTTAATTTGTCCGACATTTCTTTTTTGAAGGCTTGATGTTCCTTTTCAGTGTCTTTACTGAATGTGCTGAGTGTCTTCGCCCTCTTTTTATGGAAGGCTTGGTGTTCCTTTTCCATGTCTTTCTTGAAGTTTTGTTCTTTCTTTTCCAGGTCTTTACTGAGGGTTTTTTGTGCCTTCAACATGTTTCTATCAAAGCTGTCACGCTCCTTTGTTATTTTGTTGTTGAAGGCTTTACGTTCATTTGCCACATTTTTCTTGAGGGCATCAAGTTCCTTTCTCACTTGTAAACTGAAGGCTTCATGTTCCTTCTTTTCCCTGTTTTTGTTGAGGGCTTCATCTCCCTTTGCGCTGTCATTATTGAAGGCTTTGCTTTCCTGTTCTTCCTTGTCTTCATTTGAGGCTTGATATTCCATTGCCTCCATTTGTGGGGTATGTCGGCCCTCTTGTTCCAGTTTCAAAGCCTCAGGTTCCTTTGTAATTTCTTCCCTTGCTCTAAGATGGGCCTTCCTCATCATCACCATCTCATATTTTAGGGTCTCGTGCTTCTCCACTGTCTTTTTGTATGCTTCAACTTGCTTCAAAAAGGCTGCCCTCTTGCTTGCCATCTTGGCCTTCTCCACCATGAAAGCTCTCCTCCTGCACTCTTCCTTTCTGTGTTTTTCAGCAATATCTTCGTGCTCCCGTTCGAAAGCGTCCAGTGCCTCTTTGATTGCTGCGCCTTCTGTAAGATAGGTCCGCGCCATCATAAACATCTCCTTTTTCATAATCTTTAGGTTCTTGACGGTCTTGTTTTTTTCTTCAAATTCTTTTGAAAAGGCTCCTCTCTTTTTCTCCATCTTGGCCTCCTCCATCATGAAAGCTTTCCTCCTGTACGCCTCAATTTCCCGATAGAACGTTCTTCTAAAATGTTCTTGGTGACTTTTCTCCATGTCTATACCCTCTTTATAGAGTTTCTCAAGAGGTTCTTCTTCGGAGCTTTTCCTTCTTTGTCCTCCTGGATGGATGTTAGTTAAACTCCTTTGGTTTACTGAGGGTCGTGGTTATAAGGGTCTTTATAAACCGAGTCAAAGTGAAACCCGTCATCTCAGCCTGTCATCTTCAGCAGCCTTGTCATTCTGGTCAGTTATCATCAAAGACCAATCAATGCAGAATGAATCCAGTGTTCTTCAGTCACCTCAGTCATTCAGTGATGACTGCCCTCACACCCCTTAGACCCCAGACTTCAAGGTTGGCGCGTTTCCTCCTGGAGACACAAGCACTTCCCTCCCAAGTTTGACAATCACATTAAAGGCCTGTTAACAGATGTGAAAGGCAGAATACATGGCTCTCCTCAGTCCTCCTCAGTGCAGAAAGTTTGAAGTTATTTGTGGCAGTAAAGTTTTCCAGGCTATGTGTTGTGTTGCTTTATTCCACTAAGTGAATAAACACAAAGTCTATGTGAAAGTTTCCATTAAAACCCAGAATGTTATCCTATTCATTCACACTGACTTAGAATGATAGGAACATATTGAGCTAAATGGGACCTTCCCATTGAACTTCAGTCATAGCAGAACATGGCAAATTTAAATGAAGTTGAAATACTTTAAGACAGCGTTTTTGTTGTAATTACTTTTTGAGTGTCAGCCAACAAGATATCCTGTAATGCGTTCTCATCTTGTCAATAATTACTGGTTTTATTTATGAATTTTATTTCATTAATTGTTGTATCTGACTCTTAGCCAAGCTTAGCAGCTAATCAGTGTAGTTAGCATATGCACGGCTAAATGTTTAGCTTAAGGTGAGCATCTCTCATGCACTTGTACAGTCTATATAGATATCATTCGCCTAATAGCATAGTTGCCCAAGTCATATTTGAACGTTTTCAGAAAACAAGAAAAAGCACTTTTTTGAGCAAGCACATTGGTATTATTCATTGATACTGTAACAGAAAGTTCAACCAGATGTGTCAACAAGTTTCCAAAAAAAGTGACACACAACATTGATTGCATAACAAATAAAAGTGACTTAGGCAGAATATGTCTTGACTGAGGCAATTTTTCTCTTCCATATAAATACAACGATAAAATAACTGACGTTAGTTTACTCTCCTAAACATAACCAAGTTGTGTTACTTTTGTAACTTTAAGCAAGTTGTGTTAAATGTCTAACCTTAACCAGGTTGTTGCGCTTGTCTAACCTTAACCAAAGTCCCGCTCAGGTGCTGTGTGGACTTGTTTTCACACTGCCTACCGATGAGGGAGGTTGTCTTAGTACTGGTGGGCCACTCTTGGTACTCCTGGTTTCATTGCCTGCAAGTCTTTGAATTTCCTGAGAGTAATTTGCAGTTGGGCAAGAAAGAGTGGGACCCAGTGGAACGGTTCTTTGGGGATGCTGAGTCGCGGAGGCAGGTCCTCCCAGTCAGACTCAAAATCCAACTTTTACCAGATTCGACCATCTGCCAGGTACTTGAGAGCCAGAAGGTCATGGACTGTGGGGTCGCCAACTTTTATTTCTGGTTGAATGTCGGTGACAGAGGCCCCAGATAACTTCATGAAGTCATTGTGGAATAGCTGGGTGGCCTTGTGTGGGGATGGTTGCAGACGTGCAGTCTGGAAGATGTCAATGTAGTCATGTTCAATGAGGCTATGCATGGAGTCACACTCCATTGGTGTGTGTCCTGCAACCAGAAACCTTTGTTCTATGGTGACACCATGCTTCATGGCCAGATCTATGTACGCCGGTTTGATCGCCGCAGCCATCACTCCAGACTATGATTTTTTTAAATATCTGGGTTGGCCCCTAGGGCCGACTCAAAGTGTTTGCACTGCAGATTGGCAAAAACCTCACTGCTGAGGGAGCCCTCATGCTCCACCCAGGGGTAACAACACCTATCTTTGTTACCCAGGTTGAAGCTAGTAAAGTTGTGCATCTGTCGTTTAGTTTTATAATACATGGTGCTTGCTTTTGTGTGTGTGTGTGTATATATTTATGTATGTATGTATATATATATATATATATATATATATATATATATATATGTATGTGTGTATATATATATATATATATATATACACACATACATATATACACATATATATATATATATAATGCATATATATATAAAAATAAAACAAACACCTTTCCAAGCTCCGACCGCCGCCTGCTTCGCCCCCCCCCCCCCCCCCCTCACCCTTTTATTCCCGGCCTGTGCTCCCCTTCCATGAACCAGTCTGCCATCCAGTCCCCCATCAAGCTGGCTTGCTCTCCCTGCCTCCCCTTCCAGAAGCTTCCTTCTTCAACTGTTATTAACATTTCCATGTTTCCCACATTTTGTATTGTAAACTCTTTTCTTGTCTGTAACAACATCTACTGCACGTCTGTCCGTCCTGGGTGAGGGATCCTCCTCTGTTGCTCACCCTGAGGTTTCTCAGATTTTTCCCTGTTAAAAGGGTTTTCTATGGAGTTTTTCCTCAGTCGATGTGAGGGTCTAAGGGCAGAGGATGTTGTTATGATGCCATGTGAAGCCCTTTGAGACAAACTGGTGGTGAAAACGGGCTCTACAAATAAAATTGCCTTGCCTTGCCATAAACACACACACAAACACAAAGTCTATTTTTAAGTTTCTATTTAAACCTATAATGCTATTTAATTCATTCACTCTGACGTAGAATGATAGGAACATATAGATCTAAATGGAACCTTCAAATTGAACTTCAATCATAATATTGCTGGGTTCGATGCTGTATTAGTGGTCATCTACTGTAAAGTTAAGGCTCCAATAAAGAATGCCTATTATGGATATATAAACCTACCTTTAACCATTATTCAGCGCTGATTGTAAGCCGTTTTATTTGATAATTGGTTCTTTTACCTTGATATTAGCTGTGTTAGCAGCTAATCAGTGTCGTTAGCACCAGAATGGCACCTCTGATTTACACTTACAGGAAGAAACAACCCTACACGCTTGTCAGTAAAAGTCCATGGAGTCAACCTTGAAAACATTACAGGACTCATTTCGACCCTTTCCCCACTAAATTTAGACATTATTTTTGTTGGGTGCAGGATTTTGGACCTGAAAAAAAAAATTGAGCCCCACACTTGGACTTTACTGTCAGATTCTGGACCCCACCATGTCCTAAACACACACACACACACACACACATTTCTAGTTTTTATATCTTTGCGGGATGTCAAGTTACTCTCTGGGGCCCATTGACCTCTTGCACCCGAGTGCCCGCACTGCAGGGGACAATGGCTTCATGAGCTCCCCTCACCTTTTGAGCCAGAGTCTGGGGCATGTCTCAAAATTTGGTTCATTTTAGAGCTCACTGATCTGCAAGGGAATGCTGCATTAAGAGAGCATCTTGAGGCAATGGGCCCTGCTATCTTCTGGCTACAGACGAAGCCTGGGAGTGTGTTAACAGGTCTGACTAAAGATTCACTGTGCATTACAATGCAAAAAACAACAACAACCAACCAAACAAAGTATAAGGCTCATGATAAAATGAAAATACTTTCAACAACGTTATCCTGAAGGTGCATGTATTTATTTATGCAAACAGGTTGGTGACAGACTACATTTTACACTTTGATAATGCGGTAATCAAAAAAGAACAATGGATTCAGAATCCTCAGAGCTACATGAGGTAACCAACTCTTCACCTTAAAATAGCAGATGTAAAATGGTTGGGTCCACCTAATGGTATGATCCCTGCAGTAAATGAATCAACAGTCAGACTGGCAACTTAAGCTATGGCACAGAGCTTCCATGGCTCACAGTTAGATATTGTAGCTACAGACATGACATAGCACAGAACTGCTACTACAGTCATTATTCAATATAGATTCATTTAGATTCAAATTTGTGATTCAAGTGAATGGGAGAACAGTTTTAACATCAAGTCTTCAAATCAAACACTGCTCATCACCCCTTACTGGACATTTTCTGCTATTTGCCAAGTAATTTGCATTAGCAATATCACTGACAGCAAGAAAGTGTTAGGCTGCCAAATGAACCAGATGAACAAACATATTAACAATCCCCATCCTATTTGAAAGAACTCAGTCCCTGCTGTCCTACCAGAGCACTCTGCTCCCAGAATGCAGGTCTTTTAGTGATTCCCAGTATCTCAAAAAACAGACTGGGAGGTAGAGCCTTAAGTTACTGGGCTCCTCCACTGTGGAACCAGCTCTCTCCATGGGTCAGAGAGGCAGACACTCTGACTACGTTGAAGTCCAGGCTTAAGACCTTCCTTTATGACAGAGCCTTCAGTTAGGACTGTTTCAGGTAGCTCTGAACCATTGATAGCTATGCTGCTACAGGCTTAGACTGCTGGGGGACACATCAGGTTACATGGAGCCCTCTCCTCTCCTCTCCTCTCCTCTCCTCTCCCCTCCTCTCCTCTCCTCTCCTCTCCCCTCTACTTGTTGTACTTTGTATTTTGGCCTTGGTGTCTCTCAGTCTCTCTGTGTTTCCACAGATCCACCAGAGCTCAATCTCTCTCTGCTCCAAACACCTCCTGCTTCGCCCCCCCCCCCCACCCCCTTTTATCCCTGCTCTTACACTGGCCTGCGCTCCACTTCCATGAACCAGTCTACCATCCAGTCCCCCATCAAGCTGTCTTGCTCTCCCTGCCTCCCCTTCCAGAAGCTTCCTTCTTCAACTGTTATTAACATTTCCATGTTTCCCACATTTTGTATTGTAAACTGTTTTCTTGTCTGTAACAACATCTACTGCACGTCTGTCCGTCCTGGGTGAGGGATCCTCCTCTGTTGCTCACCCTGAGGTTTCTCAGATTTTTCCCTGTTAAAAGGGTTTTCTATGGAGTTTTTCCTCAGTCGATGTGAGGGTCTAAGGACAGAGGATGTTGTTATGATGCCATGTGAAGCCCTTTGAGACAAACTGGTGGTGAAAACGGGCTCTACAAATAAAATTGCCTTGCCTTGCCATATAACTTTTATCTGAAAATATTGTATATAACTGAGGTCAAACGTGCATTTGTTTAATGTGCTGTTAACTGCTACAACCACAGCAGCTACTTCATTGAGGCTCGGCAGCCACCAGCAAGGGTCAGCAACCACCGAGGGTCGGCAACCAGCAAGGGTCAGTAAGGGTCAGCCACCAGCAGGGGTCAGCAACCAGCAAGGGTCAGCTCAGGCACAGTTGAAGGAGCCTGGGGAGGTGAAGGAGGAGGGCTGTTTGAAGGCTCCAGGCACACTCACACACACCAGTAGTGGACAGTGTGAAGAAGTGTGTGAATCTAAAATGGAATTTCTTTGACTATGCTGGCTTGAGTCCTCTAGAGATTTTCATTTTGTTCTTTTTATTTTTATATTTTCTCTGTCCAATGTGGCACAAGTTACTGTTGGAGTAAAACATTCAGTAACATCCAGGTCCAAAGACAGAGAAGGCAAAGCTCCAGGAGTCTTTGATCTCTGAATTCTGTCTTTGATCTCTGGGTTCTGAGCATAGATCTCCTGCTTCAGTCTTTGATCTCTGACTGATTCTAAACTCATCAAAGATCACGTCAGCATATTTGTCCAGACTCCAGATGGTGATTTTACCATGTTCACTCCAGCAGTCCTTGTTGCTGTCTGCTGTTGTGTCACAGCAAAGTAAGGAAACAGCCTGACGGTCCTCAGGAGGAAATTCAACAACCTCCAAAGATGGAGGTGAATCTAGACCTGCTCATGTTGGCCATCCTTGATGAACTTGGGCGGTACTCTGGTGCAGGGATGAGGTCATGGAGATGATCTGGGAGCAGTCCTGATGTTAAATGCTGTGATGAAGGACAGTGTGGTGGAAAAATGGGTCAATTTGAAATTTTCAACAGTTTAACGTTGTTGGCAGGACTCCAACCTGAGCAGGGAGACCCCAACAAATTTCTAGTCCATCGCCTTCACCACTCGGCCACAAGAACCACATTCACACACACATTTGTAGAAGATTGAAATGCAACAATTAATCTTTGTGTCAGCACAGACCAACTTTTTTTTTTTAATTTCCCACGAAGATAAACTCTGTGTGTGTGTCTGTGTGTTTTGACTGAGTAGTGAAGAAGACAACTTCTTGACTCCATTTTTGTTGTCACTCTTCTATTAATTTTCAGTTTCACTCATTAAATGAACCAGCTTTGACACGTTTACTTCTCTTGTATGTCAACAACTTTGGTCTTTAAACTCCTGACAAACACACCACATGTCACACACTGTATAGATTAAATCTGCTGAGAACACAAAACACGTGACCCTGTGACCCTCCATTTTTGTCCGGGTTCAATTTTGATTCATTAACCGGAACCTCTCAAAACCCCAGAAGAAAAAAAAAAAGGTTTCTATGCATGATAGCCATAATAGTGACATCATCATGTTTCAAGGTTTTCTTCCCTCAAATCATTCTAACAAGACCAGGGAATTCTTGAAATGTTTCAGTTGTTGAACTCTCAGCAGCCTGAAGGTGAAGCTTCTTTATCAGGTGTGCAACATTAAAGAGAATCAGCTCAAATGGTAGAGCGCTGGCTCAGCATGTGAGAGGTAGAGGGACTGATGTCCTCATCCTCCAGAAGACTTGAGCTCCTTCTGTTGTTGATCAGAGGAGCTGCTGTGTGATGAACGCTGACGTTTGTCCACTGGTGTGATGAAGTGTCAGCCTGCTACTGATATGTGAATGAACACAGGCTCAGTTCACAGCTCTGATGAAACCACTGACTTTGAACCACACAGTGAAGGAGTTGGTCATCAAGGTTGATGGCAGCTTATTAAGTTCTATCTTTGATCAAATAATAGAAATGTAAATGAATTCAGCATTGATTGCATTTCCCTCCTTTCTTTTGGTGCCCTCAGACTTTCTGAGAACTGGAGGAGGAACTGCTCTCTGTTCTGTGTTTGTTCTGCTCAGTGGAGGAAGGAACCAAGGATCTGAGCTCTAAGTTTTTCAGTTCCTACATCAGTGAACAGATAGATAGATCTGAAATTATGGGTGGAGGGTTGGAGGAATACTAACATACACTGAGGAGGATTATAGAGTTTTCCTTGCAGGAGTCAGTGACTTAGTAGTGTCGAACAAAGCAGGAGCCGGGGCTCAAACCCAGAACCTTCTTGCGTTGAGGCAACAGTGCAAACCTCTGCACCACCGTGCTGCCACCTGCCAGTTACAACAGAGTAAATTATGTTCTTATCAGGTTCTTATTTTGCTAGGATTGTTAATCTCATCTCATTTTTACTGTCCTAAATTCACTATTTTGTTGTCTTGGTTCATGTTTTGGTTGTCAAAGTTAATTTTGAATATTTGTGGAAAGTTCACCTGCCCTTACTTGTAAAAAAGACTTCCTTTAGTAAAAAATTAAAAAGCTCAAGCTAAACTTCAGTCAGGACAACCATTCTTTCTCATTCTTAGGCCTCTGTTTTATGTCCATGACCATCCTGTCTGTCACCTTTTGTGATGGCGACATCAGTTGATGACATCAGCAACGGTCCTCAAACTAACTGCCTCTGCCAGAAGTGAGCTGTCTTCTGTCTCAGGGGACACAGTCGGGTGGACCGGGGCGGATGAGGACCTGCTGCTTCCTTGAATGACACACTCCCTTGGGCCACAGTGGATGAGGGTCCTGAGACCCTCAGTGAAACAGTCTGGTGAATGTTTGTGGAGGACTGTTGTGTGTTGTCTCAATGATGAAAAGCAGCACAAACACAGGAACATCATGAATATTTTCCAGCAGTCAACACTGTACAACTATTCTAGTACTCTGAGGACCTGCTACTTTCTACAGTCTTCTCTACTGTATACTGCATACTGTATACTGTATAACCAGTTGTTATGAGCATCTGTGGATTTCTAAATATTCCAGCTCTCAGATTGCAACTGTATAGTGAGGAAGGGTCAGTTTAGAGCTGTCAATCAATATTAATAATTGATATTAGCATCTGTAGATTATTTTAGGAACTCTACCAGAGGGGATGTAGCTCAGTGGTAGAGCGCATGCTTCGCATGCATGAGGCCCTGGGTTCAATCCTTGGCATCTCCAGCTGGTCCTTTGGAGCCTTCATCTTGTCAGCTAAATTGATCCCTAAATGTGACAACAGTTGATAACAAACTACTAGAAGAGAAACCAGTCTGTTGCATATCAAAGTATTTGTGTGTGACTGGTCGGCTGCCCAGGACTTTCCCTCCTCTGTAGAAATACTGTTGTCATGTTGTTCCCTGAGCACAGACAATGACTCATTGTTCTTTGTTCATTACTCGGTCTCTCCATGACTGCTGAGTCCCTACTGGATACTGGTTTCACCTGAGCGTCCGGCTCATCCCTCCTCCTGATCCTCTTGCCTTGTTTGTTGCTGACATCAGCAGGAGCAGGTGCTTCACACTGCTCAGTATCTTCCTCAGGGACACTTCAACATGTTCAAGGGAAGAAGTGAGGGTTGAACCTGCGACCATTCGGTTGCTCGAAGGCCACTCGACCTCAGAGCCATGACACCACCTAACCTGAAACATGATGATGTTATTATTTACGTCCTGAATTCACAAAATGTGTGACGTGGTGAGTTTGTCAGGAGTTTAAAGACCAAAGTTGTTGACATACAAGAGAAGGAAACTGTCACGATCCCTGCCTTGTGTCTCTGGTTTTAGTTAAGTCAGTTCCTGTTTTATTTTGTAGTCATGTGCTGTCTTCCTGTCCTCCCTCCTGTGATTACCTTATGTGTCTCACCTGGTTGACTGCACAACCTGTGCCCCGTTTACCTCCTTGTATTTAACGTCTGTGTTTTCCCGTGTTTGGTGTTGGGTCATTGTTGTTGCTTGTTGCTGTTAGTTTTTAGTTGTTCGCTGTTTTCAGTACGTGCTGTCGTCAAGTTTGGATGTGTCACAGTCTTGTCACTAGACGTAAGTTCTCAGTGTCCGGTCTCAAGTCTCTGGTCTCTGGCACAAGCCGCCTACCTCAACTCATACAGCCTCAAGTCACAGTTCTCCACCTGTCTCAGCAATAAACCTCCTTTGTACACCCTCCTATTCTGAGTCCGCTTCTGGGTTTACCTTCATCCACCATGTTCCATAACATAAACATGTCAAAGCTTATTCATCTTTACGAGAGAAACTGAAAATTAATAGAAGAGTGACAACAAAAATGGAGTCAAGAAGTCGTCTTCTTCACTACTCAGTCAAAACACACACACACACACACAGAGTTTGTGTTTGTGAGAAGATAAAAAAAAAGTTGGTCTGTGCTGACATGAAGATTGATTTTTGAATTTCAACCTTCTACGTGTGTGAATGTGGTTGTTGTGGCCGTACCCTCCACTGAACCTGGGCCAAGGCTTTGTCTACGGTCCAGGGATGCTGGAGAGCCACAGCCTGATGCCATCATTGTGGACTGAGACTGCTGCAGGGACAGAGGTGGGTTACCCGTACGACAGTTAGAACAACAATCAGTCAAAGATCTTGACAATGGCTGGAAAAGAATGCAGCGAGATGGAGACTTTTATGAACTGACTTGTTTTTAAGATTTTAAATTTCTGAGCTAGACACATCATCACAATTTGAAGTTTTTCCCAGTAAAAAATAAACAAAACAAATCCAAAACATTATTTGACTTTTGATGTCTAAATTGTGTGGAAATTCTAAGTCCAACAAGCAAGAGGCCATTTGTGCTTGGAAACTGTGGAGCACATCACCAATAACTCCTGGTTAATTTACAGTTGTTTTCTACAAAAAGTTTTAAAAATGAACTAAATGCTAAATCCCTAGTAGTCATCATTGTTTTCATATATTTTCTGTCTGTGATGCCCTTTAGACGGTTCTTTTCCTCTGAATTCATGAGGAGAGCTGCAGTGACAGAGAAAGGTATGGAACAACAGAGTACTACAGAAATACTGCATTTGTTATGAAAGAGTACTTCCTCAGATATGAACTGAGTAGATTTAAAGGTTTAAGCTTCAAAGAAAATGGCTCAGCCATCCAGCAACACTTCCACTCAACCTCCTGACCTCTCCTTCATCTGTTTAATGCAACGATTCACTGTCATTATTCTGATGTAGTCAACAACTGTCAGGATCCCAGTCTTTTTCCATGATGTCCCCGTTCCCTCCTTCCCTTTTGTGGGCGTCTTTGTCTTTTTCCTAGCTAATATATAACAATACTGAAAGAGTGTCATGCAGATTTAGACCACAGGTGCAGTTTTATCAATCAAGACCTGTTGAATCAATGGAGAGTCAGATGACCTGTGACGGAGATGCATTTACAACTTCTGTCCAGAAGATGGAATCAGAGAACCATTCATCCATCCATTTTCTTCCACTTATTCCTGATAAGGGTCCTGGGGGGTGGAGTCTATCCCAGTGGCTTTCCAGCGAGAGGCAGGGTTCACCCTGGACGGGTCACCAGTCCATCACAGGGCCAACACATAGAGACACACAACCATTCACACTCACAGTCAGGTGCATTTGTGGCCCCAAGATATCCTGCAACACACAGAGCAAGCAATTGTTCAGGTTTTCAAACTTACACTTTCGCGATACAATCATGGATGGGCAGCTTACATCTTCAGCCCTGCAGCAACAGAGCCACAATGTGGTCTGCAGATGTCATGTCCCCAAGAGTGTCTTCATTGTTGTCTTCCTCGTCCTCTTCCTCCTCCCGGTAGCCCTCGTCGGCAGGTACTTCCACCTGTTCCCCCTCATTCATCTCAACCAGTGTGTCAGGGTCCTGGCCTGTACGCATCAGCGCAGCACCTGTATGGGAGAAGAGGTCACGATAAACATTTCATTTGAGAGAGAAAGATTGAAAATAATTAAAGAACAAGGCCTAAGTTCAATGAATTGTGTGAAGAAAACTGACACTTCAGTGAGGTATTTTTGTCAACATTCCTGAACATAGGTCTTTCTCTGGACTGAAGACAGAGCCCTAACATCCAGGGGCCTCATAACAACTGCTTCCTTCATGAAATTACAAAATTAACTCATCAGGAACAATTTCACTGAAAATGATGTCATGCCAAGCCTGAACAAAATGTGGTAACAAAACACCCCTAAAAGTCTGAGCTCAAAAATGAGAGTCAACTCATACAGGGCTTGTTGCTGAAGACCTCAGTCCCATTTCTTTCCATGAAAATTAAGACTTAAAGAAGAGCTTGGTTGCATTTCAGAAACCTGAGACACTGCAGCATTCTGTGACCTAAACGTGCACGGTGGGGTCTCATTATGATGCCTCCTCTACTGAAAACCCTCTCAACTGGTGCAGAGGATGCAGGAACTGACAGCTCCTTCAGTGCCAAGTTGTGGACTTGTGGGAATCTGTCACGGTTTTTGTACCAGAAGACAAGTGCATTTTCAGTGTCACTGTCCCGTATGGCATCAAAGTGTTTGCTTAACTGGATTCTGATGCTTGAATCCTGGCCTAAGCTGTTGTGGCATGCAAACTTTAAAAGCACACTTCATGTGGGCAGCACTGTCATTGACAATACAACTTATCTTCTGACAGATACCATATTCTTGTCATCTCCTCAAAGGCAGAGGAAATTCGCTCTCCACTATGTTTGCCTGGGAAATGTCTCCAGTCCAGCAAGTAGGATTCAAGGGCATAGCACTCCTTTGACTCGTTGCACAAATGAGCTGTTACTCCAAGGAAGCAGCGCAGCCTGCGATCAGACCAGATGTTGGTAGTTAAGGACACTGTTGATTGTTCAAACAGTCTCCTTAACTTGCTTTACCAGAACTGGTCTATGTTTCTCAGGAATTGTTCTTCTTGAGACTGGTGTGTACTTGTTATCCACAGTCTCAAGAAAGTGTCGAAAATGTTCATTTTCCACAAGGGACAGTGGCAGGCAACACCCAATTATCAGATCTTTAACAATGGCATCACTGACTGCTTGCTGCCTTGGGGACTGTAGATCTGCACTTTCTGGGCAGAGGATGCTCTAGTTAGGGTGTTGAAATTTACGAAGACTTCTGATATAAACTTTCCCAGTGTAACTGTATGGTGACCGTTAGCTTATCTGTCTTTATGCATGAATGCAGCCTCTCCTCCTGTCCTCCATCCTCTCTCTGTATGGAGGGGGTGTGTCAGTCACTCAGACTGTGTGACACTGGGCAGGTAACTTAGCAGCTGCAGCTGGGGGAGAATCATTACTACCGATGATGTGAAGTTATTAGCTGTTTTTGAGAGGGTCCTTTTTCACTCTTATCAGTAAGGCACCTACAAATGAGCCTATCAGTGGTGGTCTCGACCGGTCTCGTTCAAAAACCCAAGTCCGCTCACTCCGAGACAAGACCAAGTGAAAATGCCTTCGATTCCGAGACGAGACCAAGACCCTCAAAAAATGATCTTGAGACTAAGACCGGTCTCGAGTACGACAACACTAGTTTCAGCTGTTGACATGCGCACACACATCAACAATGAATCTGTACTTGTGCACCAGAGGCAGGGGTTGCAGGCTGTCCTCCATCGCCAAGCTGGCCAGCAAGACGGGGGGGGTTTCCAGATGGAGTGTCGGCTGGCGTGGTATCTCGCTCACATCAAAGACGTCAAATACCTTCAATTCAAGCCTCCAAAACACACCAAGAATTATTGTAATATATGTGCTCCTACACAGTACACACACAGTATATAATAAAGTGCACGTATTAATCAAATTGTAAAATACTTAGAGGTAGAAACTTTGAGGCGGCAGACATCGAGTGCGTTAACACAACGTAACAATCGTCAACTCGAAACCAACCCTTAAGTCTCACCACAAACACTGACTAAATGTTCAGGATACGACACATGACTAAATTTACGGTGTTACTTGAGCAAAGTATGACGTTTTTCATGGACTTGATATGAGCTTTCATTCATTTCAATGTACAAAGTCTGCCACCAGGAGTGGAAAACATAAAAGAGAACCAACACATATCAGTGATATAAGACACATTCTGCATTCAGAATTCTGGATTCAGTGATACGAAGACTTTGTACCAGGAGGAGCGGAGCAGGGTGACCTTACTCTCTCAGAAGGAAACTGACGGACGAAGCCGAGGGCACCCGAAGATGTCTAAATACGCTTGACCAATCAAAACATGCCAGTTTGGAGGGAGGCCTCTGATTGGCTGTTTCAAATTTAGAACAACAGGAAGTAGAAATTTAAAACACAGGTAGCGTTTCAGAAGGGGCCCATTTTTTTGATGGGGCGCAGCGGCAGGTCGGCGACACCAGCCCTTTTTAAATTGCAAATCCATGCATTCATGGAGATGTTCAATGTGTTAAAAAATATCACAAGTGAGCAAGCAAAAAAGAAAGAAACAACACCAGGGCTTTGAAATAGTGATATATTTATTTAAAGTAAATGGATTCAAATACAAACAAAATCCAATAACACACATAAAAAAGTTCACTTCCTCCCCTGGTCGGCTATTTTCTGAGCCGGCCCGGGGTCAGGGTGTTGTCCTCTGGCGCAGTGTTGCCAACTCCTCAGTAAGGAAAGTCGCTTTTGGCTGTCCGAAAAGTCGCTAGAAGTCGCCAAACGATGCCGTCACCTAATTTGCCTAATGTGCACGTGATCGCAATGGATGCTGTAAGAGAGTAGACAAAAAGTGTTTTAAAAAAAAACTAAATATGTTTTATTATACGTTTATAAAATATGCATATATAATACTGTATAATGCAATGATTTGGTGACAACGAATGCAATGAGTGAACCTTCACATTTATTTAACATCCCGCTATCCGATCCCACTCTTCAGCGGCGGCTTTGCACATGTGCGATTCATTTGCTGCCTGGACGCAGAAGGGTGAGGGCTCTTTATTATGTCTATAGGTGAGGGTCTCTGCTCCACTCCTGACTGCAGCTGCCAACTGCCGCACCACTAGAGGCGGTGATCGCCTGTGTGTGACTGCTTTCGGGCGGAGCAGGAAGAGCCCACTGCTCGCTGAGAAAATGAATTGCAGAACAAAGATATGTGCTTTCACGGAAGTCTCCAAATGTCAGAAAAGTCTCCAAAAACACCAGGAATAGTCGCTAGATTTGTCGCTAGTCGCTTTTGACATAAAAAGTCGCCGTGGAGAGTTGGAAAGTCGCCAGATTTAGCGAGAAAGTCGCCAAGTTGGCAACACTGCTCTGGTGAGGGCACAGAATCTATCGGTGGTGCCGCCGCTGCCACGCATGACTTTTAAAAACAGTGTGGCCGTGGTCTTTTGTCTGTGGCAGTTCATAGTCCCTGCAGACATGGAGTTTGTGGGGATTACAGGTGGCAGCAGGGACTTCTTGACCCTCCTCCTCCATGTCAGCCAGCTTCTTCATCCGCCGGAGCATCATTCTGGGGATGGACTGCACGTGGCTCTCCCACTGCACAGCCACTGCTGAGCGGTGTGTTCTCTGTCCACTGTGGGGGGGAAGGAGTGTCCCCTGTAGAAGGTGTGACTAAAGTCTCTGTGCTGGGGTTCCCCATAGATGTAGAAGGGGTTCCCTTGACACCTGGCTCAGCCAGGAGGTCCCTGTCCTTCTCCTCGTTCTTCCTCCTCCTGTACACAGTCATTCTGCTGGGGACTCTGGCGGATCAGGAGGAAGTGGCAGTTTGTAGCTGTTGCTGCTTTTGCCTCTGCTGCTGCTGCTTGTGGCATCTTCTTCCTCTCCTGTCTTGAGCCTGGCTGGCTCTGACCAAAAGAAATGAAATGTGCCAAAGGAACACAATCGCTGTTTTAATATTAATCTTATTTTGCCACTGAGCCACCCTGCGATATACTACATCCATACATGTGCCTGACATCCCTGTAGAGTGAAACATTTTCAAGCTGCTGCACACACCTTGATCAGAGTTCTCCTGCTGCTTCAAGTGTTTAGTCTTGGAGAAACACAGTCTCTGCTCCATCCTGAAGGTGAATGAAGAAAGCAAAGGTCAACCTGCTGACCTTTGACCAATCATTGTCCTCCGAAACCCTCCCATGGATCTTCCTGATTGTTCACTTACCTCTGCAGGCAGCACAGCGGGGGCCAGTCGTTCGGCGGGGCAACTGCCATCTCCTGGAAGAAAAGGTGTCGTTCGAGACAAAGACATTCCTAGGAAAGTGCCGGTCAGGTTGTTGGGTGATGAACTCAAAGAGTGAATACTGAGTGTTTGCAGGAAGACAGGGAGGAAGGAAGACAGGGTGTGGAGCACCTTCACGGAGCCAAAGGGTTGCACAAGCGTCAAACCTGCTTGACAGCCACTAGCTGTCAGTGCTGTCAAAGATCAGACTGAAACTGTCACACACTGTAAGGAAGTAGCTGTCAGCTCGGTTGATGGGGTCCCGGCAGCAGAGGTTGATGGAGGTGGGAGGCAGAGTGGGACCGGCCACGTTACTTCTGCAGATGATGATGATGAAGACAACAACCAAACTGTTGACAATTAAATAAAAAAAAACCAACAATACTACAATGTCTTTTTTGTTGAGTAAATTGACCAACTCAAACTTTCGGGGTCTTTGCTCCTCTTCTCTGCCAGCCAGTCCTCCACAGAGCAACCCTCAGTCCGAGAACAGAAGTGCTCTCCTCTGTAGCGGCTGTGGCAATACCCTGTGTCATTGGCCGACGACAGCGCAAGCCCAGGAAGTGCGCAGTGGCCTTCCTGGGCTTTTTGAAGAAGAGAGCACATTGTTCCCAGGTCCGTCGGTCCTGCTGTTTGTGCAGCCTCCTGAAGAAGAATGTGCTGCGGGGTACAGCTTGTGAGGAGGTGGAGGTGGACAGTGCAGAGGAAGCAGCAGATGCAGATGGAGCCTGAGAGGTGGAGGCTGAATGAGCCCGAGAAGTGGAGGCCAATGGAACGGTGGAAGAGGAGGAGGAGGAGTGGGGCGATGGGTTCTGAGAGGTGGAGCTTGATGCAGCAGCAGATGGGGTGGTGGTGGAGGAGGCTGAGGTGGCGGCTGCTGCAGTAGAAGTGGCACTGGCCTCGAGGGCATGAAACACTTGGGGTGCCAGGGGCCCACGGTGAGTGTCTGCCCGACCAGACATGTCCTCTGGGTGCTGTGTTTCCAGAGGCTGGTGGGGCAGCGATGGGTCCTGCAGCAGAGCCATGGCAGAAGGTAGAGGCTCTGCTGCTTTTCTTTCTGCACTGAACCCTGTCACATTTACCACGACGGCTTGTGTCTCAGCCAATTTACAGCGCTCGCTGTACCTGGCACAGACAGAGAAGATCCAATAATAACAAAAAACAGTGAAGTCTCAATAATCACCATGTGGACATGATGAAGACAGCACTGGACTCTTACCACTACACAAGACTCCGCTGGTTCATGTGGAACGATACGCTCCAGCCGGCCTCCCAATTGGCCACTCGCCCCGCCGGCAAAGGACCAACGGGAGCGCCGTTATTCAAATTACCCACGCACCGGCTAGGAGGCGCTGTTATTTGTCGTGTAGACCGAGGGAAGCGCTGTTCTTCGCGGTTTATCAACTATCTATCCATCCGTCCACATGTTTAATATATATATAATACAGATGTAGATTTATGTTATAAATGTTTGTTATAAATAAATAAAAAGGAACTATCAAAGTATGACAAGCAAGAAAAACACAACACCAGGGCTTTGCAATACCGATATATTTTATTTTCAAAAACCTCAGCTGATCTCTCTCTGGCCGGCTCTTTTCCTCGCCAGCCAGAGGTCAGGGTGCAGTCCCTGCGGCATGGCACAGAATCTCTCTGTGGTTTTGCCGCCATCGCTCGTAAGACCGCTGAAAAAACTGTGCCCGTAGTCTTTGGTCATCAGCAGGCCACAGAGCTGGCAGATGTGGATCTTGTGAGGCTTGTGGGACTGACGGGCGGGGACTCGCCGACCCTCCTCCTGCTCCTCAGCGACCTGCTTCCTGATACGCCATGAGGTGGTTCTGGGGACAGACAGCAAGTGGCTCTCCCACTGTTGTCGCAGCCACCGCTCGGAAGTCCTCTTCCCCTTGTCCTCCATTGGGCAGAAGAAGCGCCCCGGTAGAAGGCGTGGTCTGATTCCAGGTGCTGGTGTTGCCCGCAGAAGTAGCAGGGTTTCCCCGGAGCCATGGCTTGGTCGGTCTGGGCGAGGAGCTCCATGTCCTTCTCCTCCTTCTTCTTCCTCCTTTGTAGGGTCACCCGGGTGGGGAGCCTGGCGGACGAGGAGGAGGAGGAGGAGGGGGTGGGATGGGGTAGGGGGGGCCATGCAGCAAGGTTCAGCAGCAGCTGGCTGGATGCGGAGGAGGAGGAGGAGGCTGAAGGTTGCGGCCGTCGCCGCTTACAGCTCTTGGGAAGCTGCTGCCTGCTACCGCTTGTGGCGTCTCCTTCCTCTTCCGTCCCTGGCTGGCTCCATACATCAGAGGAGGTGAACCCTGCTAAAGACACGACTATAAATAATATTCCGCACAGAGCGACACACGCACCCGGCCGTGTACTGCACCCATACTGTCTAGTCCCTTTAAAAGGGAAAAAAAAAAAAAACATTCAAGCTGCTGTACACACCTCAATCAGAGTCGTCCTCCTCCTCCTCCTGCTCCTGCTCCTCCAGGTGTTTGGCCTCAAACAAACGATTCCTAGGCTCCATCAGGAAGGCTAACGGACAGAGCAGAGGTGGTTCAGGCTGTTTTTAAAAGACTTAAGTCTAGGCTGGTCAGCCTGCTCACCTTTGAACGATCATTGGCCTCCCTCCTGTGGATCCTCCCCATTGTTCTCTCAGCTCCGCAGGCAGCACAGCAGGGGCCAGTCCTTCGGCGGGGCAGGAGGAAGGCAAACGCGTGAACGGCCACCATCTCCTGGAAGAAAAAGGTGTCGTCAGAGACAAAGACATTCCCAGATAAGTGTCCAGTCTAGACGTCGGGTGATCTACTTAAAGTGCCAATGCTGAGTGGTTGCAGGGAGGGGAGCCACCATCACGGAGTCAAAGAGCCGCACAAGCGTGAAACCAGCTAGACAGACACTACAGTTGTCAGTGGCTGTCAAAGATCACGCAGACCGACAAGGTTTAGACACTGTAAGTGAGTAAGTAAGTTAAGTACCTGTCATCTGGATCTTGGGGGTCCCGGCAGCAGGTTTCGATGGATCAGATGTGGGAGGCAGAGCGGGACCGGCCGCGTTACTTCTGCAGATGATGACGACGGCAACGAGAACAAAAGTGTTGGCAATGACCAACAAAACAAGAGGAAGAAGAAGAATACAATTTATTTATTTTTTTGTAGGGGAAATTGACCAACGCACCTTTTTGGGGTCCTTGCTCCTCTTCTCCGCTAGCCAGTCCTCCACGGTGCGACCCTCAGCCTGAGAACAGAAGTGCTCTCCTCCATAGCGGCTGTGGCCGTACTCTTTAGTTTTCGGCTGGCCACAGCGCGAGCACAGGAACCGCGAAGGGGACTTCCTGGGCTTTTTGAGGAAGAGAGCACCTTCTTCCTGGTCCCGTCGTGACTGCTCCTCGCGCAGCCTCCTGTAGAAGGCTGTGCTGCTGGGTACAGGATGCGAGGAGGTGGAGGTGGAGGCGGCAGCAGATGTCGTTGGAGCCTGAGAGTCGGAGGGCGATGGCGCCTGAGAGGTGGAGGCCGATGGAGCGGTGGAAGAGGAGGAGGAGGGGGGTGATGGAGCCTGCGAGGTGGAGCTTGATGCAGCAGCAGATGTGATGGTGGTGGAGGAGGAGGCAGCGGCAGCGGGCAGGGGTGCGCCAGGCTGAGGCTGTTGTGGCGGCGGCAGCAGATCAAACAAGTGAGTGGCAGAGAAGAAGCCGATGTCCGCCAGACTCTCCTCCTCCTCCTCTTGGTAGCCCTCGTCAGGCATCTCGGGCCCCTGTTCCGCCTGGTCCAGCTGGTCTGGAGTGTCTGGATCCTGGCCGGTTTTAATCAGCACGGCGCCCGTCTGGGAGAACAGGTACTCCACCCCGATGAGTTCCCCTGAAGGGAGGAAAGACAGGCCATGACCTCAAATGTTAAATAGGCGCGTGCGTGCGTGTGAGTGAGCGCTCCTCCCTGACAGTATACCTGTGTACTCCCCGGGCGGGGTGTAATTTTCAATCAGCGTCTGACCCAGGAACTCCTGGGTCAGCTGGTTGAAGCCGTGCTGAAACGCGGCACTGTAGCAGCGCAGCGTCGTCCGGCGGACTGGCTGCACCGAGGCCCTGCCTCGGTTCTCGTTCCACCTCACCAGTCCCTCCAGCAGGTACACCTGGAAGTGGAGGGCGCTGGCGCTCGTGCCTGCGAGGGAGGGAGGGGAGAAAGAAGTTAGAGGAGGACGGACGCAAAGAGCGTGAGAGATGAAAGATGCATTTCATGACGCGTCTCACCTGGGATGAAACGGCACTGGTGGAGGTGGAACGACTCCAGGGAGCTGGAGCCTCTGGCGCAGCGAAAAACGGGAAGCTTGACCCCCGCTCTGGTGACTTCCCCCACTTTCGCGTACAGGCTCACCCCCTCCGGATCCTGGATGCAAGCCAGGTGGCGACGCTGCGTCCTCCAGATGTCCTCCATCCTGCCGCGGTCAAGAAGCGGGACCCCCCTAGTGTCCGTCAGGTCCCAGAAGGAGTCCAGCAGCTCCTGGATGAGCTGCTCCGTCACTCGGGCTCCCCTGGTCCGACGGCGGCAGTGGCGGGCCAGCTCCCTGGGCGTGGGTGTCACCCTGGCGTCCCTCCCCTGCTCCGACTGCTTGGCCTCCACCAGGCGGGCCACGTCCCCGCCGTCCCACTCAAACATGGCGAAGGACAAGCGGGCCATGAAGGTGGCAAAAAGCTGGTGGCTGTCGGTGGTGATGCCTCTAGCCAAGCGGCGCATGAGGTGCCACACATCCAGGCGCACCACCAGCTGTTCCCAGTCCGCAAGCATGGCCGCCACCTGCAGAAGGAAAGGAAGATGCATTGGAGAAGGAAAACATGACACGTGTATGCAGGCACCGACACTCTCTCTCTTTCTCACACACACACTTCAAGCCCTTACTTTGCAAGGTGCGCCGCCCGTGCCGCAGCAGTCCCGGTTCACGTACAGGATCCGAGGAGGGTCCCGTCCAGCCTCCCTGTACCTCCGCACCAGCCCGTCCGCCATGGGCGCAAGCCCGCCCCCCTCAGCGGCGGTGAGGACGGAGATGAGCACCTGCCCGTGCTCGTTGCCCACATTGGTCACCCATTCGGCCGTCCCGGCGCCTTCCCCCGCGAGCTTCTTGGTCATCTGCGATGGAGGAGAAATGTGAGTAATTCCCTCCCTTTTTTTTTTCCTCCCCCAGTCACCTGTCAGCACCAGTCAGTCCACACTTGACCAAAAATGTGACAGCTTGCCTTTTTGGTGGAGTCCATCTTTAAGATGTCTCCAAAGATGGACGTGACCCTGGCTTTGGTCTCCATCAGACGAGTGAGGGCTTCTCGTACGTAGACGGAGAGGAGCCAGTGGACGGAGGGTACCGGGTGCATGGGCGGGAGCGACACGCGCCCGGGATGTTGTTGGAAACCCGGCACCCCGAGCTTGCGCAGCACCGACAGGTACAACATGGACCTGGTCATCCAGTCCCGGCAGTGCTGCTCCTCCAGGGTGGCGCGGAGGCGGGATGCCGAGTTGCCCAGGGTGCGCTCCTTGAGCTGCCCGATGACCGCTTTGTCACAGGACAGCCTGTCAAAGGAGGATGGATGAATTGAATGTCAAACAGGCGTTATCACATGACACCCCGACACCAACAACAAGTGCTACGATCGTAGAACGCTGTCAGTATTCAGGCCTGCGTTTCATGCGTTTTCACGTCCCGAGTGTGTTGTCGTGCCGCCGCCGCTTACTTGTAGGTGAGGACGGCCGGGAACATTTCCTGGTGGGGCTGGGCCAGCTGCTCCACGACGCAGGGCGCCCAGGCTGCGTACTTCCGCTGGCACGAGCCGCACTCGAGGTACTCGGTGCCAATGAAGTACCAGCCCGTCATGTCCAGGACTCTCCGCACCGTCCTGTACAGCCCGGCTCCAACCAGTCGGTGGCTGCAGTCGGGGCACACCAGCCTGTATGCCCACAACTTGTAGGGCAGCCAAAGGCAGAAGCGGCTCTGATAGAAGGCGTGGTGAGAGGCGGGGGGCTGCGCGTACAGCGGACGGGGCCCGGGGGGGTGCCACCACATGCGGAGGTCCGGGGTGAGGACCGATCTCCCTCTGGCATCCCGCATGAAGAGGGCCCGGCCCAGCCATTCGTGGTTCTCCTCCGGCAGCGTCTGCCTCCAGCCCTTGGGCAGCAGCTGCAAGCGTCACATTGATCAGTCAGCGGTTATGTCGAGACATCGATCTCTAGCTTTTAGGTTTCAGCTCTTTGTCATGCGTGATATACATCTCTGTACCTGTGCACCGGAGGAGGATGGGGCAGGGGTCTCGGGCCGTCCTCCTTCATCCCCCGCGGGCTCGCCAGGGGGAGGGGGGGTCCGGAAGAGGGAGGGTTTGGGTGGAGTGACAGCTGGCCCAGTGTCACCAATCTCTGTATATGACACACAAACACACAAGGGTCACACACCAGGACATGTACACACACACACCACGAGTCAATATTCACTTACGAGACTCCACTTCCATGGCAGCGGTGAGTAGATCTATGTCGGAAGACTCAGAGGGGGCGACAGATGTGGCGCCTGTAGTCGCACGTGGAAAAGAATAAGTACACAAGTCAAGTGCGCTCACACGGGCGAAATGTGTAGGAACAGGAGGAACTTACTGAATGAGGGCTGCTGTGCCGGCTGGTGGGAGGAGGCTGGTGCTCCAGCTTCCATATCCCTGCCCAGTATGTATGTCTGAAGCACATACATACGCGACCCAGGCCTCACCCTCTGCCTCTTCACCCACTGCACATAACTGCAGACAGCGAGACAACAAACAGTCAAGGCCTGGCCGTCCCGTCACTTGAACTGGACGCACCTCAAGAGAGCAACACTTACGATCTCCTTTCGCCGAGGGGGGAGTCGTACAGGTCCCGCAGGGTCACCTCGCAGTGAGCGCCGAAACCCACGACGGCCCCGTCCATGCCTCGCACCGACGAGTGCCCCTCGCACATCCTACGCCTCTCGATGGTGGCGGCCGTTTCTGGGAAGAGACGAGCGTAGGAGGCGAGGGCGTCCTTGTTTGCAGCCAGGAGCGACTCGCTGTCCCTCTCCTGCATGTGAGCAACCAGGAGGCTGCTGGCGTAGCCCACGTCGTTGCTCAGGAGCCACTTGAACGTCTGCCCCTGGTATTTGCCAAACTGGAGCTCGCTCTCACTGAGCACCAGCTGGAAGCAACCAGGGTCACCTCCGGCCTGGAGCACACGGGTCTTCGCGTCCTCCCTCACCAGGTCGGGCTTCTTGACCTGCATGACCTTCACTTTCCCAGCTTGGGCCAGCCATCTCGCTGCAGGCGTTGGAGCCAGGGTGAGCTCGCTTGACGTAGCTCCGTGAAATCGGAATACGGGTTTGTAATCCATTCTGCAAAGAGTCACGCAAAACACCCTCTTTTAGCATGACGCCTGTAATCAAACGCACCCACGCGGGCGCACACACACACACGCACAAATTACAGAAAATGCACTCTTTGCCACACAGCGCCTGCCTCATTCATTCCTTCAAGTATAATGAGCAATGTATATTCATCAACAGATTAAAAAAATATCGCGGAACTGTTGGCGTCCACGGCAGTGGAAAACGCTGTACTTCCGTCCACGTTAAGACACACAAACGGGAGCTACACGTTCGGACACGACACCGACATAAATATGTGATGTTTATTGCTTCAAGTAGGACGTTTGCATGGAACCCATATCAAGTCTCATATTTTCCATTCATTCATTCATTCATTCATTCATTCAAACGGACAGTACAAAGTGCGCTTGCAGAAGCCGCAAACCTCAAAACAGTTGCAAGAAATATCAACGGTGCGAGACACACGCCAAGTAGACTGTCATTGGGTGTGATGAAGTGCAAGCAGTAGCAAGACAGATCAACGATACAACACCCACAAAGTCTGTAATTCGGTGTGATAAAGCTTTTCGTCTTAGTAGCGGGAGGAAGGGCGCAGCAAGACTTACCTCTCTGAGTCACAGAAGAAGAGTGACGGAAAATGTCGAGCGGTGCCGGAAAAAGGTAGGTAGATCCTGTCGACCAATCCAAAAATCTGCTGGTTAAAGCGAGCCGCCGATTGGCCGGCTGACAAAAAGAACAGCCTATTCAAATTAGCCGCGCGCCGACTTGGAGACCGTCGGAGGCGCTGTGTTATTCGTCGTGGAGACTGAGGGAGGCTCTGTGTTATTCGTCGTGGAGACTGAGGGAGGCTCTGTGTTATTCGTCGTGGAGACTGAGGGAGGCGCTGTGTTATTCGTCGTGGAGACTGAGGGAGGCGCTGTGGTATTCGTTGTGGAGACTGAGGGAGGCGCTGTGTTATTCGTCGTGGAGACTGAGGGAGGCGCTGGTCGTCGTGGTTTATCAAACGTCGAGCCATCCGTCCACACGTGTAATACCTATAATATATATTACATAGTGTGTCATATTGTGTAGAACATATATATTACATAGTATGTAATATATAAATATATATTTATACATATATCACACATATATAGATAGATTTGTTCTCAATGTTTATGTTACAAATAAATCAAAACGAACGATCAAAGTATGACAAGCAAAAAAAACACAACACCAGGGCTTTGCAATACCGATACATTTTATTTTCAAAAACCTCAATTGTTTTCTCTCTGGCCGGCTCTTTTCCTCGCCAGCCAGAGGTCAGGGTGCAGTCCCTGCAACAGGGCATAGAATCTCTCTGTGGTTTTGCCACTGCCACAGCTCGCAAGACCGCTGAAAGCACTGTGCCCGTAGTCTTTGGTCTGCGGCTGGCCACAGAGCTGGCAGACGTGGATCTTGTGGGACTTACTCGCCAACCCTCCTCCTCCTCCTCCTCTGCGGCGACCCGCTTCCGGTTACGCCAGGGGGTGGTTCTGGGGACAGACGGCGCGTGGCTCTCCCACTGTTGTTGTAGCCACTGCTCAGCAGTCCTCTGTCCCTCGTCCCCCATGGGGCAGAAGAAGCGCCCCCGGTAGAAGGCGTGGTCCGAGTCCAGGTGCTGGGGTTGCCCGCAGACGTAGCAGGGGTTCCCCCGGGGCCATGGCTTGGTCAGTCTGGGCAAGGAGCTTCCTGTCCTTCTCCTTCTTCTTCCTCCTGTGTATCCCTGGTGGGGACCCTGGCGGACGAGGAGGAGGAGGAGGGTTGGGGGGGCGACGCGGCCGGCTCCGGCGGCTGCCTGGATGCGGAGGAGGAGGCTGAAGGGTGCGGCCGTCGCCGCTTGTGGCGTCTCCTTCCTCTCCCGTTCCTGGCTGGCCTTGTACATCAGAGGAGGTGAACCCTGCTAAAGACACACAACTATTAATAATATTCCGCATGGAGCGACACACGCAGCTGGCCGTGTACTGCACCCATACTGTTGTGGCGAGACGGGGGTGATGAAGTACAAGAGTTTTTGTTCAGATAATAAGCTAAACCGACAACGCCACCTGGGGAGTTTCGCCCCAGGAGATAGGTTTCATTCAAATTCACCATTAAGACACGCAAGTAAGTTTACTCAAGGCAGGAGACACGTCTGTAGAAACAAGCATGCTTTTTATTTAAAACACTAAAACACCACTCACACAGGGGCAAGTCAGGAGGGAAACTAATTTAAAGCTGAGGCTTACCAGGGTGCGTGGCCTACCGACTCATGCAGAGGATCCCAAATTATAAACACCTAGACACAAGTGACAATCACACACACAGCACACACACACACTGTGAGGATACCCCAAACCCAGGGGAGCACAGCACACAAAAGGGGGAAGGGGGGTCCCCGCCACCAGGTCACCACCACCACCGGACCTCAGCAACTAAGGAGAAACAAAAAGAAATTAGTGGGGTCGCAACAAAATTCAACAATCAAATATCCAAAAATTATACAAATCAGAAACTACACAACACAAACTACAAACAAAAGAAATAAAGGCAAAGGCTGAAAGAATAACCCACTGTTCTACCAAGATGGCAAAACCCAAGATATTAACAAATTAAGCCAGAAATAACAAAACAGAAATAAACAATAGGGGGGGGCTAACCCCACATTTCAGTCATTACATTAAAATTGTAACAAGGAAGATGATAAAACCTTGGCGCAAGCAAAGACAACAAAAAGAAAACAGAAACAAGGAAATGCAGAAAGCAAAATACAACAAAGGCCTACAACAAAGGCACAATGCAGGAAACAAACTATAAAGGAGACAAAACAATAAAAAACAAAATGTAATAGAGACAAAGCAGCAGCAGTCCTCCGTAGATGGCGCGTTAGTCGCTTAGTTCAAGACGCGGACCCGTTCTGCTGGTGCTGCCGTCACTCGCACACCATTGGCTGAGGGCTGGCTATCAGTTAGCGGATTGACCACTAGGACACACGCACACCAGAAGAGGGAGAGAGTACCGCGCAGCTACCAGCGTCCACCTACAATCAGGCTAAAGTTAGCCGCGTTAATGATCAGTAACGATTACAGGCAAAGAGGGAGAAACTTACCACAGGAGGCCATTTAGGTGACACACACACGAGCCTGGAGGGCACCAAATCGGCCGCTCTGCAGCACAATACACAATCATTAGCTCAATGCAACGTGAGCCAAGAGCAGCAGGTGAGCAGACAAGCCGCGTTACCTGTCCGAAGCAAAACATCCGGCGCGGAAATGACGTCACCCGTCAGGAGCAGCGAGAGAGAGAGATGGGGCAGGGAGGGAATCGCCCCTGTTATGAGTGAGGGCGCCTCCGGTGGTTGGCTGTGCAATTGCCAATTAGGAATGACAGCTCACAGCTGTCTGTGCTGCCACACTGTCTTGTCCTTTTTGAAGCGGGGGGGGGGGGGGGGGGGGACAAAAAAACAAACAGTTTTCAAGCTGCTGTACACACCTGGATCAGAGTCGTCCTCCTCCTCCTCCTCCTCTGGCTCCTTCAGGTGTTTGGCCTTAAACAAACGCTTCCCAGGCTCCATCACGAAGGTTAACGGAGAGAGCAGAGGTGGTTCAGGCTGTTTTTAAAAGACTTTACTCTGGGCTCGTCAGCCTGCTCACCTTTGACCGATCGTTGGCCTCCCTCCCGTGGATCCTCCCCATTGTTCTCTCACCTCCGCAGGCAGCACAGCAGGGGCCAGTCCTTCAGCGGGGCAGAAGGAAGGCAAACGCGTGAACGGCCGCCATCTCCTGGAAGAAAAAGGTGTCGTCAGAGACAAAGACATTCCCAGGAAAGTGTCCAGTCTGGACGTTGGGTGATCTACTTAAAGTGCCAATGCTGAGTGGCTGCAGGGAGGGGAGCCACCATCACGGAGCCAAAGAGCCACACAAGCGTGAAACCAGCTAGACAGACACTACAGCTGTCAGTGGCTGTCAAAGATCACGCAGACCGACAAGGTTTAGACACTGTAAGTGAGTAAGTAAGTTAAGTACCTGTCATCTGGATCTTGGGGGTCCCGGCCGCAGATTTCGATGGATCGGATGCGGCTGGGATCAGCTGGTGCGCCTGGATGTGTGTCCTCACTTCGTGAGGGGTGTCAGCAGCTGTATGCTACCTTCATGACTTGCTTGTCCTTGATTTGTTTTTTTTTGTTTTTTAGTGGAATGGGGGTGACATGGCTGCCTAGTGGAGGCCAAGCAGTCTCAGTAAGAAAGGGACGCTAGGCTGACACTGACACTCAGGGAGCTGGCCTGCCACTGCTGCTGTTGGACCAGCAAAGCTGGAGATGGAACTCCTGGGACCTGACAGAAACCACAGGCATCCTCATTGACATCATCCTGGATGGTGATCTGGAGGACGCATCATCCACGGCCCGCATCCAGGATCCGAAGGGGGTGAGCCTTTACACCAGTGGGGGGGGATCATCCCAGGTGAGACAAGTCATTCACTGCGTACAGCTCATGTACTTTTCGTCTCTGTCCATCAAACTTCTTGCTTCCTCCTCCAGTTCCAGGCTTACCTGATAACTCAGTAACGACAACCTTCTTCTTTGTATTAATATATTTACACTTGAATGAAGATGGCGTCCAAGATGGCGCTGTAGGAAACGGCAGCCACTCCGAACGCTCTGAGCACTGTTTTTGTTTCTACTGTTCTTTTTGTTCTTTTTGTTTCCTTTTCTTACCTTTACTTCCTTGAGAAGTTCATAAACGTATATCCTATGGATACGGCAACTTTACAAATGAGAGCCAACACTCTCGCTTATTCTAGAGTAATTGCTCTTAAAAACTTCAAACAGGGACACAGACACAACATCCCAGTGGAGCTGCGGAGACGCTACCGAGGCTGCAAAGCTGGGGCTAAGCTAAAGGCGCAGCTGGCACGAAACCGGAGGCGCTTCAAACCATCGATTCCCTCCGTGATTATGGGCAACGTCAATTCGCTACCGAATAAGATAGACGAGTTTGTCGCTCTGGAAAAACAGCGGATCTACCGTGAGTGCAGCTTGTTCATCCTAACGTAGACATGGCTAACCGATATTATACCGGATGCTAACGTTGACCTGCAAGGTTTCACTGCGGTGAGAGCGGACAGGGACATGAGGGCATGCGGGAAAAGCAAAGGTGGGGGACTTATTATCTACACCAACAACCATTGGTGTAACCCTGGCCATGTCTCAGTGAAGGTGGTTTTGTGTTGCCCTAATCTGGAGCTGCTAGCCGTTAGCATGAGGCCATATTATCTGCCGAGGGAGTTCAGTCACGTGATCTCCCTCTGTGTGTACATCCCTTCGACGGCGGACGCGGCCACTGCACGTGAAAGGATCCACAGTGTCACTGCACGGCTGCAGACCCAACATCCTGAGGCCTTCATGATCATTTCTGGAGACTTCAATCATATCACCCTGGACTCTACCCTGGCTGCTTTCCATCAGGTTGTCGACTGTCCCACAAGGAAGAACAGGACGATTGACCTACTGTATTCCAACGTTAAGGAGGCATACAGAGTCACCGCCCTCCCCCCACTGGGCAAGTCGGACCACAACCTGGTGCATGCACAGCCCCAGTACACCCCCCTGACAGGCAGTCTCTACCCGCACCATCAAGAGATGGACTCCTGCAGCAGAGGAGGCCCTGAGAGACTGCTACAACACCACACACTGGGATGTACTGCTGGGTGCACATGATGAGGACATAGATGGGATGACTCACTGTCTCACAGACTACCTCAACTTCTGTGCAGATGTGGTTGCCCCCACCAAGACTGTTCGGTGTTATCCAAATAACAAACCATGGATAACACACGAAGTCAAGGATGTCCTCAACAGGAAGAAGAGGGCCTTCAGGACAAAGGACAAGGAGGAGATGAGAGCAGCACAGAGGGAGGTGAAACGCTGCCTGAAGGAGGCAAAGGAGTCCTACAGGAGGAAGGTGGAGCAAAAGCTGAAGGAGAACAACTTGAGGGAGGTCTGGGAGGGTGTCAAAACCATCACCGGCCACAAAGCCAGGGCCAGCACGGAGGGGGGAGGGGTGGAGAGAGCAAATGACCTGAACAAGTTCTTCAACAGGTTCAGCCAGTCCACCTCACACCACCCTCCAACGCCCCCCCCCCCCTCCCCCTCTGCAACAGCTGAGCAGCCTCCTTCCTACTCCATGGCCCACCGCCCCTCCCCCTCCACAGCAACTGAACAGCCCCCCTCCACCCCTCCCTCCACCACCCCCCCCCCCTTCTCACAATCTCCACAACCCCCTCCTTGCTTCACAGCTGACCAGGTGAGAGGAGAACTGAGGAAGCTTCGGCCCCGAAAGGCAGCGGGACCAGACAGAGTGTGTCCCCGGCTCCTCAAGACCTGTGTTGCTGAACTGGGGGAGCCGCTACAACGGGTCTTCAACCTGAGTCTGCAGCTCGGGAAAGTGCCCACCCTATGGAAGACGTCATGTATCGTTCCAGTTCCTAAAAAGAACCGGCTCAGCGAGCTGAACGACTTCCGACCGGTGGCACTAACTTCACACCTGATGAAGACTCTGGAGCGGCTCTTCCTCAACCTCCTCAGGCCTCAGGTGCAGCATGCTGAGGACCCTCTACAGTTTGCCTACTGGGGGAAGGTCGGTGTGGAGGACGCAGTCCTCTACCTGCTACACCGAGCCCACTCGCATCTGGACAAGGGGAAAGGCACAGTGAGGATCCTCTTCCTGGATTTCTCAAGTGCCTTTAATACGATCCAGCCCCCTGCACTACAGGACAAGCTCATACGAATGCGAGTGGACCCTGGCCTGATTGCTTGTATATCCAGCTACCTCACTGACAGGCCACAGTTCGTCAGGCTGAAGGACATCACGTCTGACACTGTGGTCAGCAGCATCGGTGCTCCGCAGGGGACTGTACTGTCCCCTATCCTCTTCACCCTTTACACCGCGGACTTCTGCTATAACTCTGAACTGTGTCACATCCAGAAGTTCGCAGATGACACAGCCATCGCGGGGTGTATCAGGGACAATGAAGAGGAGGAGTACAGGTGCCTGGTGAGGAACTTTGTTGCCTGGTGCCACAACAACAGCCTGCAGCTCAACACCTCCAAAACTAAGGAGCTGGTCATTGACTTTGGGAGGGACAGACCCAGTCCTAGACCAGTTCTGATAGGAACGGAGGAGGTCGAGGTCGTACAGACCTATAAATATCTTGGGCTGTGGCTGGACAACAGGCTGGACTGGACAAGTAACACGAGGCAGCTGTACAAGAAGGCTCAGAGCAGGATGTACTTCCTGAGGAGGCTGAGAGCCTTCAACATCTGCAGGAGGCTCCTGTGGATGTTCTATCAGTCTGTGGTCTTCAGCGTCCTGTCCTACGCTGTGGTGTGCTGGGGAGGGAGTGTGACAAAGGCAGACCTCTCCAGGCTGGAGAAGCTGATCAGGCGGGCCAGCTCAGTGGTTGGGATGAAGCTGGACCCTCTGGCAACAGTAGAAGAGAGAGGAAATTTGGACAAACTGCTGGACATTCTGGACAATGTCAGCCACCCTCTGCACACTGTCACCACCAGCCAGAGAAGCCTGTTCAGCCAGAGGCTGCTCCTCCCCAAGTGCAGGACCAACAGACTGAAGAACTCCTTCATCCCCCGAGCCATCAAACTGTTAAACTCCTCACGGAGGGGGGGAGGGCCAACAGAAGGACTGTAGGAGAGGGCTGAGCACCATTAGCTTGCCTTGATAACAACCAGACACTCATTTGCAGTATAAGAGACTGTATATTATTATTTTTATTATTATTATTATTCTTGTTACTACTGCTGCTACTATTATTATTATTATTATTATCATTATTATTATTATTATAACTATTGTTATATTTTTTGATTATATTATATAATCATCATTATATTATATCATCATCATTATTATTGTTATAATTATATTATTGTTATAATAACAATTAAGAACAATTAATATTTTGATTATTCCTTTCACTATGCACATGTAAATATGCATATATATATATATATATATATATATATATATATATATATATATATATATATATATATATATAGTCTTTGTTTCCTCTTCTTTGCTATTTTTAGTCCATTCTATGGTAACAGTGCTGTGAATGTTTGTTGAGGAGAGTGCAATTTCCCTGGCGGAACGTCCAAAAGGGATTAATAAAGTAGTCTGTCTGTCTGTCTGTCTGTCTGTCATTTACTTGATAGAATTGCAGGCGAAACAATAACACGCTGTAGCAACGGCCGTTCACATAACAGACTGCTGGGTAGAGCCCGCGCATACCGCAATACAGGTTGGGTAGTACCGTAAATGCACTCACATAGTAGTGGAACTGTGGGTGACAAAAAATATATGGCAGTACATGAACAAAACGTTTACATACCTGCTGGAGAGACTGGTGAGGTGGAACGATACTGAGCCAGGGCCTCAGTGCAGCCAGCAGGGGACACTGCGCTGCTACAGTCCCCAGATGGAGCACGGCTTCAACCAGCTCACCATACCTGTCAAGTTTTGGATTTGAAAATAAGGGAAATTTTCTGGTGATCGCTGCAAGCCATCCCACCACCCCAATTAAGCTCCAGTATCCCTTACATCTTAAGACAGGTGTAAAAGATATCTAAAAACAACTTGTCAACCACTTACTAACTAAAATTAGGTGATCAGAATCTGATAGGCCTACCTTTGTTGACATTGAAATGCTGTGAAAATTCCTACATTATAATATCCGGGAACATCTCAGCTACACACTTGTTGAAGTCATCGCAGAAAGTAAAAGCAACGTTGTTTTTGGCACACAGCATTGCCATTTTAACCTCCGCATTTGTGACCTGGTCTGCCTCCGCGGTATTTCTAGTCAGAAATACTGACATCGCCTGGGCATGATTCCGTGCCTCGAGCCCGCGCTTGTGCTTGGCGGATTTCTCATGCTGGCTGACATCATTCCTTCCTCCGTGGGAGACACTAAAGTCGCTATTACAAATCCTACAGAAAGCGCGGCTATCCCCCTTTCTGCTCCTCATTAGAAAGGTAAATTCAGAGTTCCATTTATCGAGGTATTTACAGGAAGACTTAGTTTTTTTGGCAGGAATGCCTTCGGTGTCACGTCCGTGATCCATCTCTCTTTTGTTTGTTTCCCGCCGTCGGCACTAACCTCGCGACAACTGCCACCCAGACTACTGCAGGTGGCAATTCTCGCGAGGCTAGTGTAAGAGTTCAGCAGAGGATTTTTTTTTTCATTGTAATACGGGAGATTTACGGGAGAATACTAAAACGGGAGGAGGGCGGGAAAGAGGGGTAAAATACGGGAGTTTCCCGGCCAAAACGGGAGACTTGACAGCTATGCAGCTCACCCAGGAGTTCCTGAGTAAGACGCTGGCTGAATTACACCAAGCCTGGCAACTACACAGGTATGTCCTCAGGGAAGGGGGGTCATTTTTCACACATCTGTTTTTCAATTTGTGGTCATGGTCTCTCTGCTCCCTTCAGGGGAACTCACTGGGGTGGAGTCCCTTTACTCCCAGACAGGTGCTGTGCTGCTGAAGACTAGCTGGGATCCAGGCACTCTGGACCAGCTGGACAATGGGGATCGGGGATGACATGGCAGACGAGGAGGACATCCCCTTCACCTTTGTTCGTTGGTGTCTGGTGCTGAGCCTGCTACAGTGTACCAGCCCCCCTTTTTTTTCCTTCCTCAGGATGTCTGGACTAACCCCTTCAGAACACTTAATTCTGAAAGGGGAGCAGAACAGTTCCCCTCTCCACCTTTCTAATTCACCACTTATATCAACACTTGCTTCTGTTTTAAGATGTTTACCAGTCCTCGTCCCCTGACTCAACAGGTCTTTCTCACCTCTGCAACCTCAAACCCTGGGATTCCAAACATTTGTCTTGTAGCAAAACCCAGTAAACTCATAGACACCCATGCATATTAACATGTTTAGACTGCTTCTGTCTGTAGTTACGCTTCCCTTGCCTCTTCATTGTCATAACTCTGAACAATCTTATTCTCTAAGTGATTGCTATCCATTAGCATCTAAATTCTTGATTTTCATGATTCATCAATCACCACTCACAGTTGCTATACTATTGCCCTCCTGTGAGCCTTGACTCTCCATCCTGACCAGTGGAGAGAAGCCACCTTCCTCCTGAGAGGAGGAGCTTTGTCAAATCTTAGGGGGAGCTACGGTTGACGAGGAAGTCCTCCCCACCAGCTCGTTGGCGAGGAATCAGACACCGATGGAAGCAATCCAGCTGAGAAACCAAGCTGGCTGCTGCAATAACAAGGGTTCATGCTGCATCTACTCAGGCCTCGACTCCTCTCTCAGTACCAAACTCATCCTGACTCTGTAGAGCCTGGTCAGCCCTCCATTCAGTTTTTGGAGGTCACTATCATTCATCCTGCACACTTTTTTTTTTACTGTCCACTTTGAAGCGCAGATAAATTGAGGCTAACTCATATGTGCTTTACTGTCTTAAGTGTTTTTTGTAATTGTATTAAATCCTCTTCAATTTCCAAGAGGTGTGTGTGTGTGTGTGTGTGTGTGTGTGTGTGTGTGTGTGTGTGTGTGTGTGTGTGTACACTCCCGATCAAAATCTTAAGAACAGTTAAAGTGGGAGCCTGAGATTCCACCTTCTGGAGTGTCTCTCAAGGTCTGTAATCCTTTGCTGGTTTATGTCCATGCGACCTGCCTCTTTGTTGATTTTTTTTGGTCCAAAGTGCCCACTCTTCCATTCACGTCTTTTATCTCCTCACATGCAAAGTCCACATTTTTTCCGACACCAGCAATTTGTAGCCCAACATCATCCATTCTCTCATTGATTAGTTTTGATAGGGTGGCAACAACCTCCACATCTGCTGCCTTTGCATGAATGGGCTTTTTTGGTGCCAGACACTGGCTGGGCGAGATGGGTAACGGTGGGAATTCGTCATCAATTCCTCCATTGGTGGAAGAACAAGCGAGGCAGCCTTATGATCATTGCACTTAGAATTCAGCGGTGAGGTAAAATTGAAATCAGTCCATGAGGATAATAGAAGAAAATATCTCAACTGTACAACAGATGTGTGTTTAATGACAGAATAGACTAACATGGAACTGTTGAGTCAAAGCATTGTTGACATAAAACTGGGATGAGCCCACACGTTCTCTTTTAGGTCATTTGCTTTAGCGGCTGCAACTTTACTCCTCACGCTGTCATGAGCATCAGTGTCAGGCAGCTATTCAGAGACAATAAAAAATGGTACATGATCAAAAAGCTCATTAACCAAGTGGAAGAATTTCATCCCAATAAGCTGTTTCCCTCAGGAGATGAAGGAGAGCAAACCAGAGCTAAAAAGGAGTGTAAATGTTGGAGCGATCTCACGCAGGTGGAGACAAATACAACCCTTAATTACGCCAGGGTTGCTGTATACATAGGCACCAGTCAACTAAAAAGTTTACTGTATCATAAAATGTCAGTGCTTCAGCTAGCAACTACATCAGCTAATGCAGGTTGAATGTGTGAAGATCCTCAAGGAGCAGACTCGGGGTTCCTCAACTTTTCAGCACAGGATTGAAATAAAGATGCCAGTGACTTGAGATCCCCAATATCCATTCCAATTCAGTGATTATTGTTATGGCATATTGTAACTTTATTTCTTTTTAAACATTTTAAAGCATTTATTGATTTTGTGCATAGATCACCACTAATGAACGTGCTAATTGCCACAGTTGCATGTAAAATAAAGGTGGTTACAATTAAACCAGCTTTGTTTTATTTATCTGAAGTTGCAAGGCAACCAGAGGTGACCACAGTATGTTTTTTTAGCTTCAAAATTGAAGACGCCATTGCAAATTTCTACACTACACTCCTACTGCACTTGAGTTGAGATTTATCTGTCAGTGTCATCCCACATTGCCAAAATAATTAGAGCCTGAGCCCAAAGGAACTTTGGGGCGATGACCCTATTGTTTTTGCAACGTTTTTTTCTTTTTCTGCCGCCACTTTGAACCTTAACTTGACCCCTAAACACACTTAAAACTCACCACATTTGGCACGCACATCCGGTCTGGTGACTTTTTTTTTTAATAAAATGTCAAAATGAACCCCTAAAGTGCCAAAAATGTGCTCCACAGCGCCACCGACATCTCTAGAAACACGTTCTACAGCCCACCACTGCTCCTAGAAATGTCATAGCAACATGGAACCAAAACTCAATTATTCGTCTAATCAAGACCCACAAAAGATATGGAGACACTTGTGACCTAAATCCAACAGGAAGTCCACAATATGGACATGAAAGGACAATTTTGTCCCTATTTTGGAACTCGATCAAACGCTATCTCCTCCTGAGATAAGGAGGATGAGGACACTGTGGACACCTTTAGAAAGAAGCTAAAGACCCATTTGTTTAGTAATATTATTGTTCATGACGGAATCGTCCCCCTGTACCTGCCCACACAGGTCAGGAGGTCAAATGATTCCCTCTTTAAAACAGCTCTTCCATTGCATGGATGTGCATCCCAACAGTCAGAGCTCACAGATGCTCCGATTCCCTCCAGTGTGAGGCACTACGAGTGACTGACGAGGGTCAGGGGGATCAGGCCAGTCCAAATAATGGGTCTGTATGAGGTTGTTAGGGAGGGATAAGGGAGTGGCAGAGTTCAGGCTGTAGTTGTGCTCCAACTGTTGGGACAGGGCAGGACAAAACATGACATCCTGATGGCGTTAGGAGTGATTCTTCCAGGAACCAATCAATAAAAGTGGGTGGTGACCTGCTCATGTGACGCTCGTGTTGATGATTCCTGGGTCTCCTCCATGCTCATTTATCACGAAATGAATCCCTCTGTGTAAAACACCTGATGACTCCTGAGTCTTTCACATGCTGGCATCCAGGAAACTCCCACTGGAACACTGCTGAACAACTGCTCTGTTATGTCTCTCTATTAAGGCCTGTTCACAGTAGCATGAGGAAAAGAGGAAACTACAGGTTTCTGACAATGAAAATTTTGACTCATTTTTGGACTTGTATTTGTTTGATTTGCTAAATTTAACAGAACTGTAGTGTTGGGTCTTTTTGAAACTATGAAATTTTCTATTTATCTCATAAACTCCTATCCTAGCCAAGGTTTCAGGTATCATAGATCCATCCATCCATCTATTGTCTTCCGCTTCTTCCTGTTAAGGGTCGCGGGGGGGCCTATCCCAGCTGCTACGGGCGAGAGGGGGGTTCACCCTGGACAGGTCGCTAGTGCTTCCATAAATATATATGCTAACTAAAAATATGTTAAAATATGACTCAAAAAGTTTGCATTTTATAAGCCCTTAAAGTCGGGGTGACACATTTCACCTACAGTAGAAACCAATGGGGGCGCTGTCTCCTCAAAAACAACTTAGTCTCAAACAGACGCTTCTCCAATCCAACCCTTGTGGGATCTCCAAGTTCTGTTCACTCCCCTTGTCCTACAGGGTCAAAAATGACCCGCTCTCCCACCCCCCCCCCCCCCAAAAAAAAAGTAGCGTCATTGGATTTTAAATCCAAAATCTACTTTGAATGATCATCATGTTATTTATCAATTCATCTCAATTCATTTTTTATCATGTATTTTCGTGAGCCGAGATGGAATGTCCAACGAATATTCATTTGGACAAGGAACGTCAGTTTGGTTGGCTTTTTCTGATTCGCTCGTTTATCCGCCTGTTTTCTTTCATTGGCTAATGGAGGCAATGGATGTAGAAGAACATTGTCATGTGCAGGATGGGAATAACTAACGGTGTCATTCGCCGATGAGCTGTTTCGTACTCGGTCATTCCGAGTGGCATGTGCATCCTGCACATGACAATGTTCTTCTACATCCATTGCCTCCATTAGCCAATGAAAGAAAATAGGCAGATAAAAGAGCGAATCAGAAAAAGCCAACCAAACTGACGTTCCTTGTCCAAATGAATATTCATTGGACATTCCATCTCGGGCTCACGACCGCCCGCGTGTTGGCAGTTGATTCCGCAGAATTTTGCGACTAACAGGTAGCGGAGCCCGTCTCAGCAGGTCGCCAACAGCAAGTTGCTAACATGGCACAACAAGTTTGTGCCTGTGTTATTGTGGCGATCAAGATGTCAACGCTGCCCAAGAAAGAGTTGAGAAAGAAATGGTCGGACTTTATCCTTGGAACACCAGCAGAAAAGTACGAGGCTAAGTTAGTTGTGTGTTCGAATCATTTCGACCGCAGTGACTTTTCCAACTTTGACGCCCACGGCAGTGGTTTTGCTTCGAGGTTGTTCATGAAAACTGGATCTGTACCATCAGGGCAATCGACCACAAGCTGGTGAAACAGCATGTTGGTATTCTTCAACGGCACGGTGGTTAGCGCTGTCCCCTCACAGCAAGAAAGTTCTAGGTTCGAGTCCCAGCGCGGGTACGGGCTCTGTCTGTGTGGAGTTTGCAAGTTCACCCTGTGCCTGCGTGGGTTTTCTCTGGTACTCTGGCTTCTTCCCACCGTCCAAAGACACGCAAATGGGTTCTCTATGGCCCTCGGGCTTCCTCCCAAAATCCAAAGACAATAAGAATGTGAGTGTGAATGCAATGGACTGGCGACCTGTCCAGGGTGAACCCCCCTCTCGCCCGTAGCCGCTGGGATAGGCTTCAGCCCCCCGCGACCCTCAACAGGAAGAAGCGGAAGACAATGGATGGTATTCTTCATGCTTGTGCCCATTTCATCCACGCTGTCACACTCGCGCTAGCTGCTATACCTAGAGATTTAGCTTGTTGGAACAATAATCTCCTAGGCCAAGCATTAAACCGTGAATCGTAATGATAACAATATCTTATGTTCAACCGAGCCCAATTGTGCACAGGCGATTAGACTAGTTGTAGTCTAATCGGGGAAAACCAAAAGTAATGCACGCGCTGTCAAGCTAAGTTGCTCTCACTGGAGCCCAAGTATCCTATTGCCACTTGAGTCTCCGTCACGTGATTTAACTTGGGCGATGGCACAAGGGAACGTTGCCACTAGTACTTGAGATGCACCACGGCCCTCTAGGGTGGCCATTGCCTCATCGCAGAAAAGAAGGACACTTTGCGGCATCTAGTGAGGGCGGGGAAATCGCATGATAGAAATCTGGCGTATGACGATACGATGCAATTTTGAACACGATGACGATGGTATGAGGATGCAGTGATTCTGAGATAGCGTGTTGATCGCAATCTACGATATATCACGGTGTCTGTGAGACGAAGAGGAAAAAATATTCCTGAGAACAAGTATTTGTTCACAGTATTTGTATTTATTCAATACATGTCTTGCAAAGTGCAGTGCCACAAAGCAGAACACTGATGGCCTTTACGTATATTTAATTTGCACATTAAACATAAATAAATTCCAAAAATACACATTTCAGTTCTTAAACAAATTAAAAAAAACACGTTTTGCCTTTCAATTGCCGTCTTTCCTTTGAGTGCTAACGTCCACGTAACAGCGACAAAGTGTGCAAAACGCATGCGAATCGTCTTTGTTACTTTTGATGACGGACGCGGGCTCTCTTGACCTTTGGGCAATGAATGCGGTCCGTCCTCTCGGCTCGTCAACGTCCCGCTAACGAGGTGAGGCGCCGCGTGCACAGCTAGCACATGGGAAAGGGGGCGGCTTGTTTACATTTGCAACCAATGAGAAGTCAGATGATTGAGTGACACCATCATTTTTAACCACTCTCACACCATTGGACGATAGGCTGCGTTGCGTTCAAATGCAACGCCAAAAAAGAGGACAAATAAGCGTCCTGATGGACAAGGCATCTCAGTTCCGGACTGCCCTGCCTAAATCCGGATGTATGGCCGGTCTCCTGCTGGCTCAGCTTCACCTGGCCCTTCTCTGTAGTGGAGAGTGTGTGTAAACGGTAACATTACGAAGCGCCTCCAACAGGCTACCTTCAGTGTCGAATGGAATCTCCACTGTACGTACTCACTAACCTTTGTAAGAGGTAAAATAGTTGTTGAAAATATCAATTGGATTTGATAAGAGTGACACAGTTCACCAATGCTTGTCAAAATTCCACCAGTGATCGTTGTGGTTCTGTGCCAGAGAGGCAACGACAGCCACGAACTGTGCAGTGGGCCGACATGAATTCGGATGACTACCCCAGCGTCATTTAAGGTTTTCTTTATTACCACTGAACATTTCTGTAGAATGAGATGTAGTCGGACACAGTCCGTCACACAGCAGCATAAACAGATAATAATCATTTAGAACAGAAAATCAGTAACAGGATAGAAAAAGAACACGAATGAAGGATAGAGGATAGTGCAGTGAGTCCAGTGGTGATGTAGGCTTGCGAATTGAACGTCCATCACAAGTAAAGTGCAGGATGAGAGGTGCAACAACAGTCGTGCTCAGGCAGCCATCAGAGCTTTCACAGCCCTGGGGAAGAAGCTGTTTCCCAGTTTTTCTGTCCGTGCCCTCATGACCCTGAGCCTGTCAGAGGGAAGGGGGGTCAAAAAGACCTTGATCAGGGTGTGTGCAGCAGGGCTTTGGCAACACCAATATGTTTTTTTAAAAAAATATAAAAGGACACGGGAAGGTTATAATAGCGACAGCCACATTCTCTCTTTCTCTGTCTCCGTGCCCCAGATGTTCTCTGTCTGGCTCTTTTCCTCGTCAGCCAGAGGTCAGGGTGCAGTCCCTGCAACAGGGCACAGAATTTTTCTGTGGTTTTGCCGGCGCCGCCGTAGGAACTGTGCCCGTAGTCTTTCCTCAGCGGCAGGCCACAGAGCTGGCAGATGTGCGTCTTTTGAGGCTTGTGGGTGTTTCGGGCGGGGGCTCCCCCGCCCTCCTCCTCCTCCTCCTTCCTGATGCGCCAGGAGGTGGTTCTGGGGATGGACGGCGCGCTGCTCTCCCACTCTTGCTGTAGCCACTGCTCTGCAGTCCTCTGTCCCCCGTCCGCCATCGGGCAGAAGAAGCGCCCCAGTAGAAGGCGTGATCTGAGTTCAGGTGCTGTGGTTGCCCGCAGACGCAGCAGGGGTTCCCCGGGGCCATGTCCGGGTCGGTCCTGGCGAGGAGCTCCCTGTCCTCCTCCTCCTCCTTCTTCTTCCTCCTGTACAGGGTCACCCTGGTGGCAGCAGGGGGCAGCTGCCCAAGAGCGGCAAGCGGCGACGGACGCAACCTTCAGCCGCCACCGCCGCTTGCCGCTCTTGGGCAGCTGCCCCCTGCTGCCGCTTGCGGCGTCTCCTTCCTCTCCCATTCCTGGCTGGCTCTGTATGTCAGAGGAGGTGAACCCTGCAAAAGACACACAAGTATGACTAATATTCCGCACGGAGCGACACAGGCACCAGGCTGTGGACACACACCTCGATCAGAGTCCTCCTCCTCCTCCTGCTCCTCCAGGTGTTTGGCCTTGAACAGATGCTTCCTAGGCTCCATCGCGAAGGCTAACGGAGAGAGCAGAGGTGGTTTGGGCTTGTTTTATAAGACTTTACTCTGGGCTCGTCAGCCTGCTCACCTTTGAACGATCATTGGCCTCCCTCCCGTGGATCCTCCCCATTGTTCTCTCACCTCCGCAGGCAGCACAGCAAGAGCCAGTCCTTCGGCGGGGCGGGAGGAAGGCAATCGTGTTAACAGCCACCATCTCCTGGAAGAAAAAGGTGTCGTAAGAGACAAAGACATTCCCAGGAAAGTGTCCAGTCTGGACGTCGGGTGATCTACTTAAAGTGCGAATACTGAGTGGCTGCAGGGAGGGGAGCCACCATCACGGAGCCAAAGAGCCACACAAGCGTGAAACCAGCTAGACAGACACTACAGCTGTCAGTGGCTGTCAAAGATCACGCAGATCAACAAGGTTTAGACGCTGAAAGTAAGCAAGTACCTGTCAGCTGGATCTTGGGGGTCCCGGCAGAAGGTTTCGACGGATAAGATGCGGGAGGCAGAGCGGGACCGGCCGGCCGGCCGCGTTACTTCTGCAGATGACGAGGAGAAGGAGAACAAAGAAAGTGTTGGCAATGAACAACAACAACAACAACACCAACACAATTTATTTTTTGTCGACCAACGCACCTTTTTGGGGTCCTTGCTCCTCTTCTCTGCCAGCCAGTCCTCCACGGTGCGACCCTCAGCCCGAGAGCAGAAGGGCTCTCCTCTGTAGCGGCTGTGGCCGTACTCTTTAGTTTTCAGCTGGACCACAGCGCGAGCACAGGAACTGCGATGGTGACGTCCTGGGCTTTTTGGGGAGGAGAGCACCTTCTTCCAGGGCCCGATGCGCCTGCTCCTCGCGCCACCTCCTGTGGAAGGCTGTGCTGCGGGGTACAGGATGCGGGGAGGCGGACGGTGCGGAGGCGGCGCCAGATGTCGACGGAGCCTGCGAGGTGGAGGGCGATGGCGCCTGAGAGGCGGATGCCGATGGTGCGGTGGAAGAGGAGGAGCGGGTGGCAGATGGAGCCTGCGAGTTGGAGCCTGACGCAGCAGCAGATGGGGTGGCGGTGGAGGAGGTGGTGGTGGCGGCGGTGGCGGCTGCTGCTGCTGCTGCAGCAGTGGTCCTGTCACAAGCCTGGAGGGCACAGAATACTTGTGGTGCCAGGGGCCCACGGTGTGTGACTGGCCGACCAGACGTGTCCTCTGGATGCTGCATTTTCAGAGGCTGGAGGGGCAGCGATGGCTCCTGCAGAAGAGCCCTGGCAGACGGTAGAGGCTCTACTGCTTCTGTGGTCATAATGCACCCTGGCACACTGACAACAACAGCTTGTGTCCCAGCCAACTTGCAGCGCTTGTTGTACCTGCCACGGACAGAGGAGAGCCGACCATGAGGATGAGGGGGAAAAAAGCAGTTAAGTCTCGTCGATCGACGGGTGGGTACGATGAAGAGAGCGTGGGACTCTTACCACTGCGCCAGACTCAGCTGGTTCACGTGGAACAGCTGAAGGGGGCGGCCGCCATGAGGTTGGGGCTATGGAGGACGATGTCCCTAATGATGGTGTAGTCCCTCATGACGGCGCCCCAGCGGTTGATGCGCACCCCGGCGAACTTCCGGCCCTCCTGGTGGATGTGGGACAGCTCCACAAACATTGCTTCCACCAACCAGCTGATGCTGGGAAGCTGTGACGCACCCTCCCCCTGTTCGCGGTAGAACCTGAACGGGGAGCAGAGAGAGACGAGTATCAGAGAGGAGAATCCATACCTTTGCCGTGTGTTGTGACACTATGATCATTATCAGTATTATAACTATTATTATTACTATTGTAAGCGATTGTTCACATCATAATATTGTTTCCTGAAACTGCTGATGAGCAGACTGCCGCTGGAAACGACCAAACAAACATCTGCAGATGACGTCGGTGGGACAGGAGGAGCGCATATGAAGAAGTGACGTGTGAAATTCTCAGGGCATACCGCTTGACGCTGTCCACCCCTGCGGTGCTCGCGTGCCTGGAGGGTCCAGCCTTGAAACCACCATGCACGAGCCATTCCTGGTGGCGAGGAGGGAAGGAGATAGGGGCCTCATGGTCGTGCAGCTTCTGCCAAAGCGCCACTATCTCCCTCACCTGCCGCTCCGTGATGAAGGCATTGTGGCGCAGCTCCACCTGGGCGTGTGCCAGGCGCACCAGGTGCTGGTAGCCTCCTCGGCCGTCAGGCCCCAGGACTTCCTGCAAAAAGCAGAGCGTGGGGTTGTTAAGGCTTTTGAAAGTGCAGGGCCGCCATGTCAACACACGGGGAGGGAGGCAGGCGGGTGGCATACCTCTTCCTCCTTGGAGGGCACAGCACCAGACGCTGACGAGGTGCTGGCAGTGGCGGCGGCGGGCAGGGGTGCGCCAGGCTTAGGCTGTTGTGACGAGGGCAGCAGCAGATCAAAGAGATGAGTGGCAGAGAAGAAACCAATGTCCCCCAGATCCTCCTCCTCCGCCACTGCCTCCTCCTCTTCCTCTTGGTAGCCCTCGTCAGGCATCTCAGCCGCCTGTTCCGCTTGGTCCAGCTGGTCCGGAGTATCTGGATCCAGGCCAGTTCGCATCAGCACGGCGCCCGTCTGGGAGAACAGGTACTCCACCCTGATGAGTTCCCCTGGAGGGAGGAAAGACAGGCCATGACCTCAAATGTTTAATAGGCGCGTGCATGCGTGTCAGTGAGCGCTCCTCCCTGACAGCATACCTGTGTACTTCCCGGGCGGGATGTAGTTTTCAACCAGCGTCTGACCCAGGAGCTCCTGGGTCAGCTGGTTGAAACCGTGCTGAAACGTGGCGCTGTAGTAGCGCGGCATCGTCCGGCGCTCTGGCTGAACCGAGGCCCTGCCTCGGTTCTCATTCCACCACACCAGTCCCTCCAGCAGGTACACCTGGAAGTGGAGGGCGCTGGCGCTCGTGCCTGCAAGGCAGGGAGGAAGGGGAGAAAGAAGACCCAAAGACCCACGGACCCAAAGAGCGTGAGAGATGAAAGATGCATTTCATGACGCGTCTCACCTGGGATGAAACGGCACTGGTGGAGGTGGAACGACTCCAGGGAGCTGGAGCCTCTGGCGCAGCGAAAGACGGGAAGCTTGACCCCCGCTCTGGTGACTTCCCCCACTTTCGCATACAGGCTCACCCCCTCCGGATCCTGGATGCAAGCCAGGTGGCGACGCTGCGTCCTCCAGATGTCCTCCATCCTGCCGCGGTCAATGAGCGGGACACCCATGGTGTCCGTCAGGTCCCAGAAGGAGTCCAGCAGCTCCTGGATGAGCTGCTCCGTCACTCGGGCTCCCCTGGTCCGACGGCGGCAGTGGCGGGCCAGCTCCCTGGGCGTGGGTGTCACCCTAGCGTCCCTCCCTTGCTGGGATTGCTTGGCCTCCACCAGGCGAGCCACGTCCCCGCCGTCCCACTCAAACACGGCCAAGGACAAGCGGGCCATGAAGGTGGGGTACAGCTGGTGGCTGTCAGTGGTGACGCCTCTCGCGAAGCAGCGCATGAGGTGCCACACGTCCAGGCGCACCACCAGCTGCTCCCAGCCTGCAAACATGGCCACCACCTGCAGAAGGAGAGGAAGATGCGTTGGAGGAGGAAAACTTGACATGTGTACGCAGGCACCGACACTCTCTCGCTCTCGCTCACACACACACACACACACACACACACACTTCCACCCCTTACTTTGCAGCGTGTGCCGCCCGTGGTGCAGCAGTCCTGGTCCACGTACAGGAACCGGGGAGGGTCCTGTCCAGCCACCCTGTACCTCTGCACCAGCCCGTCCGCCATGGGCGTAAGCCCGTCCCCCTCGGCGGCGGTGAGGACGGAGATGAGCACCTGCCCGTGCTCGTTGCCCACATTGGTCACCCACTCTGCCGTCCCGGCGCCTTCCCCCGCAAGCTTCTTGGTCATCTGCAATGGAGGAGAAATGTGAGTAATTCCCTCCTGTCCCCCCCCCCCCCCCCCCCCCAGTCACCTGTTAGCGCCAGTCAGTCCACACTTGACCAAAAATGTGACAGCTTGCCTTTTTGGTGGAGTCCATCTTTATGATGTCTCCCAAGATGGACATAACCCTGGCTTTGGTCTCCGTCAGACGAGGGAGGGCTTCTCGTACGTAGACGGAGAGGAGCCAGTGGACAGAGGGTGCCGGGTGCATGAGCGGGAGCGACACGCACCCGGGCTGTTGTTGGAAACCCGGCACCCCGAGCTTGCGCAGCACCGACAGGTACAACATGGACCTGGTCATCCAGTCCCGGCAGTGCTGCTCCTCCAGGTAGGCGCCGAGGCGGGATGCCGAGTGGTCCAGGGTGCGCTCCTTGAGCTGCCTGATGACCGCTTTGTCACAGGACAGCCTGTCAAAGAAGGATGGAAGAACTGAATGTCAAACAGGCGTTATCACATGACACCCCGACGCCAACAACAAGTGCTACGATCGTAAAACGCTGTCAGTATTCAGGCCTGCGTTTCATGCGTTTTCACGTCCCGAGTGTGTTGTCGTGCCGCTGTGCTGCTCCACGACACAGGGCGCCCAGGCTGCGTACTTCCATTTGCACGAGCCGTACTCTAGGTATTCAGTGCCCATGAAGTACCAGCCCATTGCGTCCAGGACTCTCCGCACTGTCCTGTAGAGCCCAGCTCCAACCAGTCTGTGGCTGCAGTCGGGGCACACCAGCCTGTATGCCCACGACTTGTAGGGCAGCCAAAGGCAGGAGCGGCTCTGATAGAAGGCGTGGTGAGAGGCGGGGGGCTGCGCGTACAGCGGACGGGGCCCGGGAGGGTGCCACCACATGCGGAGGTCCGGGGTGAGGGCCAATCTCCCTCTGGCGTCGCACGTGAAGAGGGCCTGGCCCAGCCATTCCTGGTTCTCCTCCGGCAGCGTCTGCCTCCAGCCCTTGGGCAGCAGCTGCAAGCGTCACATTGATCATTCAGCGGTTATGTCGAGACACCGATCTCTAGCTTTTAGGTTTCAGCTCTTTGACACGCATGATATACATCTCTGTACCTGTGCACCGGAGGAGGATGGGGCAGGGGTTTCGGGCCGTCCTCCTTCATCCCCCACGGGCTCGCCAGGGGGAGGGGGGGTCCGGAAGAGGGAGGGTTTGGGTGGAGTGACAGCTGGCCCAGTGTCACCAATCTCTGTAAATGACACACAAACACACAAGTGTCACACACCAGGACGTACACACACACACCACGAGTCAACATTCACTTACAAGACTCTACTTCCACGGCAGCGGTGAGGAGATCTGTGTCGGAAGGCTCAGAGGGGTCGACGGATGCGGCGCCTGTAGTCACACGTGGAAAAGAATAAGTACACAAGTCAAGTGCGCTCACACGGGCGAAATGTGTAGAAACAGGAGGAACGTACAGGATGAGGGCCGCTGTGCCGGCTGGTGGGAGGAGGCTGGTGCTGCAACCAGGGTCACCTCCGGCCTGGAGCACACGGGTCTTCGCCTCCTCCCTCACCAGGTCGGCCTTCTTGACCTGCGTGACCTTCGCTTTCCCAGCTTGGGCCAGCACTGTCGCCGCAGGCGTAGGAGCCAGGGTGAGCTCGGTGGATGTTGCTCCGTGAAAACGGAAGTTGGGTTTAAATGCCATTCTGCAAAGAGTCACGCAAAACACCCTCTTTTAGCATGACGCCTGTAGTCAAACACACGCACATGGGCAGGCGCACACACGACAGAAAATGCACTCTTTGTCACACACAGCGCCTCCCTCATTCATTCGTTCATTCATTCAAGTATAATGAGCAATGTATGTTCATCAACAGATTAAAAAAAATATCAATATATAAGTAAATAAATATGTCGGAACTTTAGGCGTCCATGGCGGCGGAAAAAACGCCGTACCTCTGTCCTGGTTTAGACACACAAACAGGAGCTACACGTTCGGACACGACACCCACATAAATATGTGGTGTTCATTGTTTCTAGTAGGACGTTTGCATGGAACCGATATCAAGTCTCATTTTTTCCATTCGTTCGTTCCTTCGTTCGTTCAAACGTACAGCGCAAAGTCTGCTAGCAGAAGCCGCAAACCTCAAAACAGTCCCAAGAAATAACAACGCCAAGTAGTTCCTCATTCGGTGTGAAAAAGTGCAAACAGTCGCAAGAAATATCAAGGATAAGACACCCACAAAGTCTGTCATTCGGCGTGGTAAAGTTTTTGTGAAGTTTCTGGTCTTTGTAGAGCGAGGAAGAGCGCAGCGTGACTTACCTGTCGGAGTCGCAGAAGAACAGTGACGGAAAACGCCGAGCGCACCAGGAAAAAGGTAGCCAGATGCCGTCGACCAATCAAATCATCTGCTGGCTAAAGCGAGCCGCCGATTGGCTGGCTGCTAAATTGGACTCTTCGTTGGACTGGAGTGCCGAAGAACGCGATCCTGGGGATCTCCAAGGATGACACCCAAATTCGTGAAGCGTTCCTCATTTTCTATTTTGCCTGATGGCCTGAGGCGCCATCTTGTGGTTAAATAAAAGCAGTAGACTTCTACCACAGTAGACTTCTCTGATTTCTCCAGCTCATTTTGTTTGGATTCAATACCAGTTTGTTCTTTTTTAGCGATTTATAAAATAATACATCTTACAAACAACACATCCTTCCTACATCAAGGCCTCATCTCATTCAGTCCACAGTTGTTTGCTTTGCTTGAGGCGCCATCTTGTGGTTAAATAAGAGCACAACACTCCTGGAAAAAAAAGAACAAATCAATGCAAAAAACCCTGCAAATTCAATAATCATGATTTGAATCACAATGCATCAAAGCTAAATGACTAAACAGCTCTTAGAATTTTTTAACAGCATCCTGAATATAATTGTATAATTTGTATTGGATCATGTACTTCTATTAACTTTGTTCTAACGTTTTCTCTTCCTGCTGTTCTAACTTTGCAAAAGCCAATCGGAGGCTTCTCTCCGACCGGGAATAATTTTATTGGTCGGCAGGATATAGACAGGGACAGGCTCGGTGGTGCAGTGGTCAGCACTGTCCCTCACAGCGAGAAGGTCCCGGCCCGGGCACGTGTGGAATTTGCATGTTCTCACTGTGCCTGCGTGGGTTCTCTCTTGGTACTCATGCATGTCTGGGTAAGACATCCAAATTGGAACGAGGCTAATTGAATACTTTAAAATGACCGTGTGAGTGTGAATGGTTGTCTGTCTATATCTACTGGAGCTGTCCAGCGCTAGAAATACACTGTAGACATCCCCCTCCATGCAGCAGTAAATGTGCGAGTGCGAGTGCGAGTGCTTGGCGTTGTGTCCGTGTGCGTGTCAGCTGCGCGGGCCAGTAATTCAGCGAATTACTACACCCCCTGCCAGTAGAGGGCTCCATGTAATTACTGCTGCAAAGGAAACCACAGCTGCGTGAAGCCGGCTCGGGGAAGCGGAGCTGTCTCGGAGAAACGGCAAAAAGCAAAGACGTAGCCAAATGCAGCGGGACACTACCAAAACTGTCGCAATTTTTTACTTTCTCTGAGACAAAACAGCTTGAAAAAATGTCAGCGAGCAGCCCCAGCCTAAGGAGCCAGAGCTTGTTACGGCAGAGTGGGCAGACTCGGAGCCGAGTTCCAGCGGGCTAGCTCAACGAGTTACCGCAGAACCAAGTGCCGCAAGCCCAGTGGTGGAGGAGCAAAGCGCTGATGCTCAAAATGAAAATTTGGTGAGTCCGCAGCCTGACGGCCCTCCATCTCCCCCAACTACGAATGAATTGGGACCGGATGATGACCCGGCACTTTTGCCAAAAAAATATCAGTGACAGCGAGCGATGGCTGATAGTGTTGAGAGGACCTGTTCAAATCAAAACCGACTTCCCTAAAAAATACAGACAGTCGGAGGTTCACATGTAGTAACTACTATACATTCATGGAGAGTGGAGGGAAGATCCATAGGTCCTGGCTTGTTTACAGCAAAGGAAAGGACTTAGTTCTCTGCTTTTTTTGCTGGTTGTTTGGAGATGGGAGCATGCGTTCACAGCTGAGTTCCAGTGGTTTTAATAACTGAAACAATCTCCAGGCTAACCTCAAGGCACATGAAAGGTCCCCTGAACACATTAATGCATGGAAGGCTGGCACACACTGAGAAATCATCTAAAGTCTGGCACAGCAATTGACCGTTAATCTCATTAATGCTGAAATCAGTTTTATGGCCATGGAGAAGATCATAAAACAGCACATCATCAGAGCAACCGACCCCCTGATGGACCCACTCCAGTTTGCTTATCGTGCACGCAGAGGCGTCGAGGATGCAAAAATCTTCATCTTGGACTCCATCCACAAGCACCTGGAGCTTCCTAACTCCTCCGCCAGACTTCTGTTCGCTGATTTCTCATCAGCATTTAACACACTGCAGCCCCACATCCTGGCCACCAAACTCTCCTCCTGCTTCCATCTGGACGACCAGCTTATACTGTGGATTCTGGACTTTCTGACCAACAGGACTCAGAAAGTTCGGGTCAACAACTCCCTTTCGGACCTCCGCTTCACCTCAACTGGCTCCCCCCAAGGCTGTGTGCTCTCCCCCCTGCTCTTCATCCTCTACACAGATGACTGCCGATCCACACAGCCCAACTGCCACCTGGTGAAATATGCTGACGACACAGTTCTCCTGTCACTGCTGTCAGGCCCAGCACAACATCATGGACCCGCTCTTCAGGAGTTTGTAGAGTGGTGTGACAGCTCCAAACTAGAACTGAACGTCAGCAAGACCAAAGAGATGGTGGTGAGCTTCTCCAGCAAGCAGAGGGATCTGGCTTCTGCTGTCATCACCACCATCCACGGGAAGCCAGTGAAGGTGGTCGAAGAGTACAAATACCTGGGCACAATCTTTGACAACCTCCTGAACTTTTCTGCCAACACAGAGGAGATTCTCAGGAGGTGTCACCAACGACTGTTCCTCCTCAGGAAACTCAATTCCTTTGGAGTCAGCGCGCCCATAATGATGACTTTCTACTACGCCTTTGTGGAACGCATCATCACATCCTCCATAACCTGCTGGTTCCACTCCCTCAGCCTCCAGAACCGGAACAGACTGCAGCGCACTGCATCAGTGTGCTCCAGAATCATCGGCCTGCCTGTCAGAACTCTTTCACACGTTTACAGCCAACAGGTCCTGAGACAGGCAGCCAAGATCATCAAAGACCCCTCACACATACTCCACTCTGCATTTGAATGGCTCCCCTCTGGGCGACGCCTCCGCTGTGTGGCCTGCAGAACTGAGAGGAGGAAAGCCACCTTTGTCCCCAAAGCCATTCTTTTCTTTAACTCCAGCTGCTAACACCTTCCCCACACCAACACCCTACACACACACATCTACATACTCTCCCCGGACTACTCAATATCCTGTCTTCACTGTTACACTGTTTATACTGTTTACATTGTCTGCACTTTATTCACTCACTCCAGTCACCTTACTCTTCATTCTACATTGTGTACATACTCTATGTAGCATATTTATTGTATTTTTATCTTTAATCTTATTTTTATTCTCTTATTTATTCCCACTGTCATGTCCGTTTTTTTTTAGTTTTTTTTTATTGTTTTTTAATGTCATGCTGCTCAGTTGTACCGTATTTTAATTGCCCCTCGGGGATAAATAAAGTCATCTGAATCTGAATCTGAATTGTTAGGTGGAAGGAAATTCTGCACAGATTACTTGCCATCGTCAACTACCTACCTGAACGTAACCTTGCATTTCGAGGCCACAGAGAAAAATTATACGAGCATAGCAGTGCCAATTTCTTGGGTCAAGTGGAGCTTATGGCCAAATTTGACCCAATGATGAAGGAACACCTGAGGAGGATTGAGGAGAAAGAGCTGGCTGAGACATACCTAAGTAAGACTATACAGAACAAATGAATTGGCCTTGTGGCACAGTGCACCACTAAAGCCATAGTGGACAGAGTGAGGAGGGCCAAGCACTACGCAGTCATCATGGACTGCACTCCTGATGGCAGCCACAATGAGCAGCTGTCAGTAGTTTTAAGAATTGTCAACTGTGAGCTGACAAAGGGAGTGTCCATTCATGAGCACTTTGTGGGATTTCTTGTTGCTGAGGACACGGCTGGCAAGGGCCTGCTAAACCTATTTTTAGTACACCTGGAAACTCTGAACCTGGATCTTTGTGACCTCCGTGGCCAGTCCGATGACAACGGCAGCAATATGCAAGGAAAGACGCAGGGGGTCCAGGCAAGGGTCCTAGGACGAAACAACAAAGCACTGTGTGTCCCGTGTGGCAGTGACACATTAAACCTGGTGGTTGGAGATGCTGCCAAGTCTTCTGTCGTATCTTTAGGGTATTTTGGATTATTGCAGCGGCTTTATAATTTGTTCAGTAGCTCTGTTCACCGCTGGACAATTCTCCAGAAAAACGTTAAAGACTTGTCCATCAAGGCTTTGTCCACAACAAGATGGGAGTGCCGGGTGGATGCTGTGCGCTACCAGCTTCCTGAAATTTGTGGATGCATTGGCGGCTCTGAAAGATCATGCAAAGGAGGAGAAGGATCCAGAATGTGTCTCCAGCGCTAAAAGCATCATGGAAAACATGATGAAATGGCCTTTCATGGTGAGTACTGTTCTATGGTACAATGTGTTTAACCACATTAACAGAGTCAGTAAAATCTTGCAGAGCCCCAGTGTTTCAACTGAGACGGTAAGGAGAGCGATCATGGCTGTGGCAGACTATCTTGAGGAATTTCCAGACTCTGCAAAAGCAGATGCCAGAGAGATAAAGGAGAAGATGGAGGTGGAGATGAGCTGGCCTTAGGTATGACAGATAAGGACCAAAAGGAGGTCAAGCGGCGTACAGCTGCCCTCCAGAGGAGTGCCGGCCAGACAGGTGGGGGTCAGGGAGAGGGGAACCTGACGGAATTTGGGCAGCAGGTGCCCGTCCGCCGGCTCTGAGTCATCCGCCAGGACCAGCGACATTCGGGCCAGCCCGTTGTCCCCCGGCCTCAGCTCCAGCACCAGGCTAACAAGCGGCGGATGGTCCTCCGACCCACCCGGACCCAGCGACGCATCCTCCAGCCCACACAGACTCAGCGGCGCATCCTCCAGCCCACACGGACCCAGTGGGAGGGTCCTCACAGAGGAACTGAAATTCTGGCGTGCGCGGACGGCTCCCTGGCCGGGATCGGCGTCCATCCCTCCAGCCTCTGCGTATCGATGGTCTGCACATGGATGGAGTTTAAACCCTTACCATGAACGTAAGCGTACTCCTCATGGAGGGGAGTGCCAGTCGCAGCTTCTCACTAATTTGCAGAAAGATGGCCCGCGGTAGCCGGAACCGGCTCATCAGCCACTCGTCAGAATTGTGGTGCAAGTCCTCCCTGAAGTGTCGCTCCCATCTTATTGCACCGTTTGCCACATCCTCCAACAGTGCAAGTACTGCTATTGTTGAAACTTGCACATTCAGCACAATGGTGAAGGCTCTTTTATAGCCGCTTCCATAATGCCAACAGGTGTTTGTTTTTGTGTTTGTGTTAATGGCAATGTGCAATGCAAATTGAGTGCCGTATTTGAAGCTGTCTCGTGGATGCAATCATTTTTTGGTGCTGTGTCGGTCACAAGACACCTTACTTTATTGGTAATGACCCAGTCCTCCATCATGCCCCTTTTGAGGTGGGCCAAATTGTCAGCAATGTGACTTTGTGGAAAGTATTGCACTCCCAAGACAGATTTACACAACTGCAAATTCCAATTCATGTAGTGACAGGTAAGAGCCAAGTAAGCCTCCATGTTCACAGATGTCCACATGTCAGCCGTTATATGTTCCGTTCCTCCTCACACCTTTTGGCCACCATGTGTTTGATGATCTGAAAATGACACCAAGTAAAACCAAAAGCAAATCAATATTTCAGTTAAAGATTTAATGAACTGATATATAAACTAATACTTTTGAAAATTTCCACATGCCTTTCTGGTGGGCAAAACATATGAGTGTTCAAGGACCTGAACCAGTTCCCTGAACCCTTCATTCTCCATAATGCTGAGGGGCTGGCAGTCCTTCAGTATCAAATTCAGTAGAGCCTCATCCAGCATCTGCTTCCTGGAAGCTTTATGGGTAAAAATTAAGTAAAGAATAAATAAATATATGAAATATAAGTTTGAATTGATCTGAGAGCACAGACAGCTGATCTGCTGTTATGAGTTAGTGAAAGGGGGTGGGATTATAGAGATTTATACTTCCTCCCACTCCTTTTCAAAGTGTGAGAAGAAGATCCTTGTTTTCATTCTGTTAGATGTTGAATTTTTTTCTTGTCCTTTCATTTTCTTCTTGCATTGTTGAAATAAATCAATTCAAAAGGAAGTAATTATCAATAAAGCAGCTATGAACAAGTTGTACAATGGCTGTATACCTGAGTTTGTCCAGCGTGTATCTGGGACCTCATTCTCATGCCTGGCCCTGTAATGCCTCAGCATTGAGGAGGTGCTTTTGTTGAGATATGACAGTTCTGTCAAACAAATGTGACATTTGACCTGCAGAAAAAATGTGAAAATATGTTTCATCATCCATCCATCGTCTTCCGCTTATTCCTACATTAAGGGTCACGGGGGGGGGGGGCTGGAGCCTATCCCAGCGTCAATGGGCAAGAGGTGGGGTTCACCCTGGAATTGTCGCCAGTCCATTGCAGGGCCAGCAAAGAGAGACGAACAACCATTCACACTCACAGTCACACCTACGGTCAATTTAGAGTATTCAGTTAGCCTCATCCCCAATTGCATGTCTTTGGATGGTGGGAAGAAGAGTATCTGGAGAGAACCCACGCAGGCACAGGAGAACGTGCAAAGTCCACACAGAAAGATCCTGTGCACGAGCTGGGACTCAAACCCGGAACCTTCTTGCTGTGAGGCCACAGTGCTGACCACTGCACCACTGTGCAGCTCAGCGTCATGATATTAAAACAAATACCTTTTTTTCCCGATATGAGATCAAAATGGTCCCACACGGCGGAAACCTTTCATTTAGCTTGAGTTTAATCCATAATTCTTGCTGAGTGAGTTTGATGGTGAACCCAACCGCAAAAGATTTAAGATTCTTTTGGCAGAAGCATCCCGTTGACAGATGCGCTTCCTTATGAACACAGTTTGGCGTGTTAGAGTCAGTTCGAAACAGCAGCTGTATCGTTCACGTTGTCGGCATCATCCTCCACTTTATCCGGTGGGTCCGGATGCGCCTCCGGGATCGCGTTCTTCCGCACTCCAGTCCAACGAAGAGTCCAATTTAGCAGCCAGCCAATCGGCGGCTCGCTTTAGCCAGCAGATGATTTGATTGGTCGACGGCATCCCGCTACCTTTTTCCTGGTGCGCTCGGCGTTTTCCGTCACTGTTCTTCTGCGACTCCGACAGGTAAACCTCGCTGCGCTCTTCCTCGCTCTACAAAGACCAGAAACTTCACAAAAACTTTACCACGCCGAATGACGGACTTTGTGGGTGTCTTATCCTTGATATTTCTTGCGACTGTTTGCACTTTTTCACACCGAATGACGGACTACTTGGCGTTGATATTTCTTGCGACTGTTTTGAGGTTTGCGGCTTCTGCTAGCGCACTTTGTACTGTCCGTTTGAATGAATGAATGAATGAATGAATGGAAGAAATGAGACTTGATTTCGGTTCCATGCAAACGTCCTACTTGAAGCAATAAACACCACATATTTATGTCGGTGTCGTGTCCGAACGTGTAGCTCCCGTTTGTGTGTCTTAACGTGGACGGAAGTACGGCGTTTTCCACTGCCATGGACGCCAACAGTTCCGCTATATTTTTTTAATCTGTTGATGGATATACATTGCTCATTATACTTGAAGGAATGAATGAGGCAGGCGCTGTGTGGCAAAGAGTCCATTTTCTGTAGTTTGTGCGTGTGTGTGTGTGTGTGCGCCCGCGTGGGTGCGTTTGATTACAGGCGTCATGCTAAAAGTTAGCATTTAGTTCATTTTAAAACTTTTTGTAGAAAACAATTGTAAATTAACCAGGAGTTATTGGTGATGTGCTCCACAGTTTCCAAGCACAAACGGCCTCCTGCTTTTTGAACTTAGAATTTCCACACAATTTAGACATCAAAAGTCAAATAATGTTTTGGATTTGTTTTGTTTATTTTTTACTGGGAAAAACTTCAAAATTGTGATGATGTGTCTGACTTAGAAAATCCCCCCCCCCCCCCCCCCCAAATAAAATCAAAAAGTCTCCATCTGGTTACTGCTGTGCTGTGATCTCTGAGCCAATCATGATTGATCTCATCAATAATCCTTAGCAGCCGACCAGTCACACACACAGCCCCCCCCCCCCACACACACACAGCTGAGACATGCAGCAGCTCACATTAACTGCCTCAGTCACACAGCAGACAGACTCCTTTCTATAATAAGATAAGCAGTAGAAAATGGATGGAAGTGATGATTGAACTGATGAACAGGTGATTTGTCCAAAAGTCAACATCAGATTCATCCTGAGGTTCCAGGTAAGAACAGTCAGCTGTGGGCTGACACACATCTTTTCAGGAGCACTTCTATGCACCAAACTTACCAAGTTGAATTGTGTCTGTATTCTGAAGGCAGCAGGAGGATAGAGGAGTGAGGACACACATTTGGCAACTGAGAGCAGCTGTGTGTGGGATTTCCTTAGCAAAGATAAAACCAGCTCCTTCAGGCTGACTATGAAGGTTTACAGTCACACTGACCCAGCTCCAAATACTTTGATATGCAACAGACTGGTTTCTCTTCTGGTAGTTTGTTATCAATTGTTGTCACATTTAGGGATCAATTTAACTGATAAGATAAAGCTCCAAAGGACCAGCTGGAGATACCAGGGATTGAACCCGGGGCCTCATACATGCGAAGCATGCACTCTACCACTGAGCTACATCCCCTCTGGTAGAGTCACTGTTGAACTGATGCAGCAAACACAAATACAGACACAACACTATTTCCTCATTTTAGGGAAAAAAAGGAACTCAGCCTGTCATCTCAAAGGCTCTGTGATCTCAGTAGTTTCACTGTGATGTCAGCCCACACAGCCTTAGACCACAGAGGCAAGTCAGGCTCCAGGAAGCTGAGGCTGCTCCGTTCTCAGTCCAGCCCAGAGTGAATGTTTCCCTCTCAGAAGCTTCACAATCCAGCCCAGATCCTCTCTGACTTGTAGGAGTCTTTGACCAAGAAATGAAAATTATATTGAACGTCTGTTCATCCTCAGAATGAAGTAAAAGTATTTGTGTTCCTAAAATAATCTACAGATGCTAATATCAATTATTAACATTGATTGACAGCTGTAAACTGACCCTTCATCACGATACAGTTGCAAACTGAGAGCTGGAATATTTAGAAATCCACAGATGCTCATAACAACTGGTAGTACAAGTATACAGTAGAGACGACTGTAGAAAGTAGCAGGTCCTCAGAGTACTAGAATAGTTGTACAGTGTTGACTGCTGGAAAATATTCATGATGTTCCTGTATTTGTGCTGCTTTTCATCATTGAGACAACACACAGCAGTCCTCCACAAACATTCACCAGACTGTTTCACTGAGGGTCTCAGGACCCTCATCCACTGTGGCCCAAGCCACTGTGTCATTCAAGGAAGCAGCAGGTCCTCATCTGCCCCGGTCCACCCGACTGTGTCCGCTGAGACAGAAGACAGCTCACTTCTGGTAGACAAAAAAATTTGAAAAACTTAGAGCTCCGGTCCTTGGTTCCTTCCTCCACTGAGCAGAACAAACACAGAACAGAGAGCAGTTCCTCCTCCAGTTCTCAGAAAGTCTGAGGGCACCAAAAGAAAGGAGGGAAATGCAATCAATGCTGAATTCATTTACATTTCTATTATTTGATCAAAGATAGAACCTAATAAGCTGCCATCAACCTTGATGACCAACTCCTTCACTGTGTAGTTCAAAGTAAGTGGTTTCATCAGAGCTGTGAACTGAGCCTGTGTTCATTCACATATCAGTAACAGGCTGACACTTCATCACACCAGTGGACAAACGTCAGCGTTCGTCACACAGCAGCTCCTCTGATCAACAACAGAAGGAGCTCAAGTCTTCTGGAGGATGAGGACATCAGTCCCTCTGCCTCTCACATGCTGAGCCAGCGCTCTACCATTTGAGCTGATTCTCTTTAATGTTGCACACCTGATAAAGAAGCTTCACCTTCAGACTGCTGAGAGTTCAACAACTGAAACATTTCAAGAATTCCCTGGTCTTGTTAGAATGATTTGAGGGAAGAAAACCTTGAAACATGATGATGTCACTATTTATGGCTATCATGCATAGAAACCTTTTTTTTTTTCTTCTGGGGTTTTGAGAGGTTCCGGTTAATGAATCAAAATTGAACCTGGAAAAAAATGGAGGGTCACAGGGTCACGTGTTTTGTGTTCTCAGCAGATTTAATCTATAGAGTGTGTGACATGTGGTGTGTTTGTCAGGAGTTTAAAGACCAAAGTTGTTGACATACAAGAGAAGTAAACATGTCAAAGCTGGTTCATTTTAATGAGTGAAACTGAAAATTAATAGAAGAGTGACAACAAAAATGCAGTCAAGAAGTCGTCGTCTTCACTACTCAGTCAAAACACACAGACACACACACAGAGTTTGTCTTCGTGGGACATTAAAAAAAAAAGTTGATCTGTGCTGACACAAAGATTAATTGTTGCATTTCAATCTTCTACAAATGTGTGTGTGAATGTGGTTGTTGTGGCCGAGTGGTGAAGGCGATGGACTAGAAATCCGTTGGGGTCTCCCTGCTCAGGTTGGAGTCCTGCCAACAAAGTTAAACTGTTGAAAATTTCAAATTGATCCATTTTTCCACCACACTGTCCTTCATCACAGCATTTAACATCAGGACGGCTCCCAGATCATCTCCATGACCTCATCCCTGCACCAGAGTACCGCCCAAGTTCATCAAGGATGGCCAACATGAGCAGGTCTAGATTCACCTCCATCTTTGGAGGTTGTTGAATTTCCTCCTGAGGACCGTCAGGCTGTTTCCTTACTTTGCTGTGACACAACAGCAGACAGCAACAAGGACTGCTGGAGTGCACTTGGTAAAATCACCATCTGGAGTCTGGACAAATATGCTGATGTGATCTTTGATGAGTTTAGAATCAGTCAGAGATCAAAGACTGAAGCAGGAGATCAATGCTCAGAACCCAGAGATCAAAGACAGAATTCAGAGATCAAAGACAGAATTCAGACATCAAAGACTCCTGGAGCTTTGCCTTCTCTGTCTTTGGACCTGGATGTTACTGAATGTTTTACTCCAACGGTAACTTGTGCCACATTGGACAGAGAAAATATAAAAATAAAAAGAACAAAATGAAACTCTCCAGAGGACTCAAGCCAGCATAGTCAAAGAAATACCATTTTAGATTCACACACTTCTTCACACTGTCCACTACTGGTGTGTGTGAGTGTGCCTGGAGCCTTCAAACAGTCCTCCTCCTTCACCTCCCCAGGCTCCTTCACCTGCGCCTGAGCTGACCCTTGCTGGTTGCTGACCCCTGCTGGTGGCTGACCCTTACTGACCCTTGCTGGTTGCTGACCCCTGCTGGTGGCTGACCCTTACTGACCCTTGCTGGTTGCTGAACCACGGTGGTTGCTGACCCTTGCTGGTGGCTGCCGAGCCTCAATGAAATAGCTGCTGTGGTTGTAGCAGTTAACAGCACAGTAAACAAATGCACGTTATATACAATATTTTCAGATAAAAGTTATATGGCAAGGCAAGGCAATTGTATTTGTAGAGCCCGTTTTCACCACCAGTTTGTCTCAAAGGGCTTCACATGGCATCATAACAACATCCTCTGTCCTTAGACCCTCACATCGACTGAAGAAAATCTCCATAGAAAACCCTTTTAACAGGGAAAAATCTGAGAAACCTCAGGGTGAGCAACAGAGGAGGATCCCTCACCCAGGACGGACAGACGTGCAGTAGATGTTGTTACAGACAAGAAAAGAGTTTACAATACAAAATGTGGGAAACATGGAAATGTTAAAAGTTGAAGAAGGAAGCTTCTGGAAGGGGAGGTAGGGAGAGCAAGCCAGCTTGATGAGGGACTGGATGGTAGACTGGTTCATGGGAGGGGAGTGCAGGCCAGTGTGACAGTAGGGAATAAGAGGGGGGGGGGGGCGATGCAGGCGGCGGTTGGGGCTCTGGTGCATCTGTGGAAACACAGAGAGACTGCGAGACACCAAGGCCAAACTACAAAGTGCAACAAGTAATGGTAATGACAGTTTCAAAAATGTGCAGGGAGGAGAGGAGGAGAGGGGGGGAGAGGAGAGGAGAGGAGAGGAGGGAAGGGCTCCATGTAACCTGATGTGTCCCCCAGCAGTCTAAGCCTGTAGCAGCATAGCTATCAATGGTTCAGAGCTACCTGAACCAGTCCTAACTGAAGGCTCTGTCATAAAGGAAAGTCTTAAGCCTGGACGTAAACGTAGTCAGAGTGTCTGCCTCTCTGACCCATGGAGAGAGCTGGTTCCATAGTAGAGGAGCCCGGTAACTAAAGGCTCAACCTCCCAGTCTGTTTTTAGAGATACTAGGAATCACTAAAAGACCTGCATTCTGGGAGCGGAGAGCTCTGGTAGGACAGCAGGGACTGAGTTCTTTCAAATAGGATGGGGCTTTATCATTGAGAGCCTTATAAGTCAGCAGAAGGATTTTGAAGTCGATTCTAGATCCTACAGGAAGCCAGTGGAGAGAAGCTAAAGTGGGAGAGATGTGTTCTCTCTTCTTAACTCCCGTCAAAACCCTCGCTGCAGCGTTCTGGACCAGCTGGAGACTCTTTAGAGAGTATTTAGGACATCCTGACAAGAGAGAGTTGCAGTAGTCCAGCCTAGAAGTGACAAATGCATGCACCAGTTTCTCAGCATCACTCTGGGAAAGGATATTCCTAATCTTAGCGATACTTCGCAGATGGAAGAAGGCGGTCCTAGTCACATGCTTTCTGTGGGAGCTGAAGGAAAGGTCCTGGTCAAAAATGACCCCAAGGTTCCTTGCAGTTGTACTCGGAGTTAGGGTGATGCCATCTAGAGTAGTGATCCGATTCAAGAGCGTGTCCCTGAGGTGTTTAGGTCCAAACACGATGACCTCAGTTTTATCTGAATTTAGCATTAAGAAGTTAGAAGACATCCAGGATTTAATGTCTTTCAGGCAGTCTTGCAGATTAGTCAACTGGCTTGTGTCGTCTGGCTCCATCGACAAGTAAAGTTGCGTGTTGTCCGCATAACACTGGAAGTTGATCGAGTGCTTCCGTATTATGTCACCTAATGGGAGCATGTAAAGAGTGAAGAGAATCGGTCCTAAAACTGAACCCTGTGGTACACCATATGTAACTCTGCTGTACTCTGAATAGTCATTATTAACATGAACAAACTGAAACCTATCTGATAAGTAGGACTTAAACCATTTTAGGGCAGTTCCTTTAATCCCAATGTCATGGTCTAGTCTCTGTAGCAGGATGCTGTGGTCGATGGTGTCAAATGCAGCACTGAGGTCCAAAAGGAATAGCACAGAGACAAGACCTCTGTCTGAAGCTATAAGAAGATCATTAGAGACTCTGACCAGTGCTGTTTCAGTGCTATGGTGTTCCCTGAATCCAGACTGGAAGGCTTCAAAGAGCGCTGTTTTAGTGCTATGGTGTTCCCTGAATCCAGACTGGAAGGCTTCAAAGAGCTCGTTGCTGTGCAGATGTTTATGTAGCTGCTCCAGGACAACCTTCTCAAGGATCTTGGAGATGTAGGGGAGGTTGGATATCGGTCTATGGTTGGCTAACACATCTGGGTCAAGAGAAGGTTTTTTAAGTAAAGGGTTGATGACAGCCACCTTAAAGGCCTGTGGCACATAACCTGTGACTAAGGAAAGATTAATTTGATTTAATATAGAAGTGTTGACTAGAGGGAAGGCATCCTTAAGGAGGCTTGTTGGGATGGGATCCAGCAGACAAGTGGCTGACTTGGAGGAAGTGACTGCAGAAGTTAATTCTGACAGGTCGATGGGGGAGAAGCTGTCCAAGTGAGCACCAAGTCTGGGAGGTGCTTCTGTGGGGACTGTAGTCTGTCCTCCATTACTGGCAATCTTTGTTCTAATATTCACAATCTTTTCAGTGAAGAAAGATAGGAAGTCTTCACTGCTGAGAGCTGGGGGGATGCATGGCTCAACAGCTCTATGGTTCTTGGTGAGCCTGCCCACGGTGCTGAAGAGGAATCTGGGGTTGTTCTTATTCTTTTCTATCAGGGACGAGTAGTAAGCGCTTCTAGCATTACGGAGTTCTTTTTTATATATTAATAAACTCTCCTTCCAGGCTTGGCGGACTTCCTCGTGCTGGCTGGAATGTGTCTTCCTTTCCAATTGTCTGGTCTTCTGTTTTAAGGCACGCAGCTCTGGGCTGTACCAGGGAACTATTCTCTTTTGGTTGATAACCTTCTTCTTCAGGGGAGCTACGGCATCAAGTGTCCCAAGGAGTGCTGCTGCAGTGCTGTCCACAAGATAGTCTACCTGTGAGGGGGTGAAATCAGCATAACTGCCCATTATATTACTACAAGATGTGGCAGCAAGTTCTGCTGGAATAAGCTCCGTAAATCTAGAAACAGCAGTGTCAGATAGACATCTACTGAAGCGGGACTTTTTCCCAGGTAGGATCCATCCATCCATCGTCATCTTCTGCTTATTCCTACACATTAAGGGTCGCGGGGGGGCTGGAGCCTATCCCAGCGTCAACGGGCGAGAGACGGGGTACACCCTGGACAGGTCGCCAGTCCATCGCAGGGCCGACATAGAGAGACGAACAACCATTCACACTCACATTCATACCTACGGTCAATTTAGAGTATTCAATCAGCCTAGTCCCCAATTGCATGTCTTTGGACTGTGGGAGGAAGCCGGAGTACCCGGAGAGAACCCACGCAGACATGCAAACTCCACACAGAAAGAACCTTCTTGCTGTGAGGCCACAGTGCTAACCACTGCACCACCGTGCAGCCCCAGGTAGGATATAATTTGTTAAAGTAAATTCAAATGTAATTAAGGAGTGATCAGACAAGACAGGGTTTTGAGGAAGAACTGTGATGAGGTCAGCTTCTATTCCATAAGTGAGTACTAAATCAAGGATGTGATTAAAAGTGTGAGTGGGTTTGTTTACCCTCTGACAGAAGCCAACAGAATCAAGAAGCGACTTAAACGCAGTGGCCAGAGAATCATCATTGACGTCCACATGGATGTTAAAGTCACCCACTATAATGACTTTGTCTGAGTTCAATGCCAAGTTAGACAGAAAGTCAGGGAATTCTTCTAAGAACTCAGAATAAGGTGCAGGAGGACGGTACACTACAGCAAGTAAGAGTGGTTTCTCTGCTTTCCAGACTGGGTGGGAAAAGCTGACAGTCTGGGTGGGAAAAGCTGACAGTCATATGAACTGTTAGGTCGAGGGTTAATCACCAAATTTGACTGATAAATTGCAGCTACTCCTCCTCCTCTGCCAGTGGTAAGAGGTACATGGTAGTTAATGTAACCAGGAGGGGAAGATTCATTTAAACTAACATATTCATCTTGCTGCACCCAGGTTTCAGTAAGTGCTAATAAACCAATCTGATAATTTGTAATTAAATCGTTCACTAGGAGAGACTTGGATGCGAGAGATCGAATATTAAGCAAACCACATTTAATAGTTGTATTGGGTTGATTTGCTGGAGCAGTTGTTTTAATTTGAACTAAGTTGCTATAAATTACTCCTCCAGATTTGAGTGTAGCTTTATACAGCCTCGGGGCAGACACAGTTTCTATAGGCTGGGTGGGTGACAACACGAAGGAACCAGCAGAGGGGCGTGTTAAACTGCAGCTCTGCCTGCTGGTCTGAACTCTGGGTGCTTGTCAGGGATTAGTATTGCTAATAAATTGGCCTATGTTCCTAGATAAGAGAGATGCACCATCCAAAGTAGGATGGACGCCATCTCTCCGAATCAGACCAGGCTTTCCCCAGAAGGAGCTCCAATTGTCTATGTAAGCCACGTTGTTATCTAAGCACCACCTAGACATCCAGCGATGGAATGAACGCATGCGGCTAAACATGTCGTCACTCGCTAAACTCGGATGGATGGATGGGTGGATGGATAGATTGATAGATGTATGGATAGATGGATAGATGGATGGATTGATGGATGGATGGATGGATAGATGGATGGTTGGATGGATGATGGATGGATGGATGGATGGATGGATGGATGGATGGATCCAGCACAGGATCTTTCTGGGTGGAGTTTGCATGTTGTCCCCTTGTGTATTACAGGAAGTTTGAGTTAGTAAGTTTGCAGTGGATTTGGGTGGTATTTACACATAAATATATGTACATTTACTTAATTTATCTTTTTTTGAACATTTTCAAAATGAACTTGTTAATAATTAACCAAAAAGTGTATATATATATTGCGCAATTTATGATCAAATATGTTAACATTTATCATAAATCTCCAAATATTACTTGGGGGTCAGACCTCCCACAGAGCAGCACCAGGCTCTCTACTTTACCAGTGAGACAGAGAATCATTCATCCTGAGCAGCCCTTTAATTACTGGAATAAATAATGAATGATCCTATACAGCAGACCCACCGGGCTTTACTTGAGTGGCCCCCGACCAACGGAGAGTTTGGCTGCAGAGGGTCCACGGATGCATTCCACAAGGATAAATGTCTACCAGTGTGACGTACAAACTAAAAGCAGGAAGTTAATTATGAGAATGGTGACTGTTGCCAGGTAAGATTAGGATGTCTTTAGGAGTATCAGGGGGTCGCGTGGGTGCCTGTGTTGGACTTTATAAAGTGTCAGTCTGTGTTTTCTGGGACTCAGTAGTAAACCATTGCCTCACCTCATCAAGCCAAAAGTGACGGTAGTTTTCGACACCAGACAGTAGCGCCTCCGCTTGTTCTGCACTGTGTGCACACGCTAACCCTCAAACAGCCACAGTTTGTCGAAATTTTGAAACGCTGACTTCTGTTCTTTAATTTTCTTCTTCTTTTAATTCCACACAGCTGCATTTTTCTCCCAAAGAAATTTCTCTCTGAATTCCATCTTGATTTGATCATCATAGGATGGATTTTGGGCTGGACGGCCTCTGACCCCCAGCAGGGAACACTGCACTCTGCCTCCGCATACTTGACAGTCTGACTTAGAACCCATCTGTTAAAACTGCCTTTTATTGAAGTTGTGGTGTTGACCTGCCTCTTAACTTTTTATCAGGATCGCTCAAAAACAACAAGGCCGAATTTCACAAAATCCGACACATACAGGACTTGACAAGACAGCAGAGAGGACTTGAAGTCTCGTCCTGTATGCTGGCTTCACTGCCATGTTAATCTGTGTTGTTGCTGCTATTTTTTATGCATTTCAAGGTGACAATAGTTACCGGTGTTATTGTTAGGATCATCATTGTTGGTGTTCTCCTTTCTTCTATCAAATCCCTCAAAGTATGCTCTCTCTCTTCTCTGTGAAACAGCATCATCTATACGAATGAATGAATGAGTGAATATTTTATTTTCGTGTCTGAACATTGGCATGACCCATCCCATATGGGATTATACAGACAAATTAAATCTAACCAAAAAATAAGGTTCACATTCCGGAAAGTCATATTTACAATCACTCTTCCAGATATCAAAAACACATGCACGCACACACACACACACACACACACACACACACACACAGACACACAGACACACACACACACACACACACACACACACAGCCAGTTATTGTAACCTAGGGACAGAGAGAGGGTCCAGAGGTACAGAGGACACATTTCATCACCATAGATGGTTCTACATCAAGATAATTCTTCCTCAAAATTTGATACAATTTCAGCTAATATACCTATAGCTGGCGTCTGAAATCAGAAACCTGATCACTGTTGTTCGGGAGTCACAGCATCCCCATCCACCAAGAGACACTGATCTGGCGGAGAAGGTCAAAACAAGGTCTTTACTTCTCGAGAACTTTTTATCAGATCAGTCCAACACACACACACAGGGCAAAATCATAAATAAGCAGACGAAATGAGCCTTAAGTGTGTAAGTTTTTAAGAGTAGCAACATATTAGCATTTTTTTTTTCCATTTGTCTCCCTCAGAGTCTCAAACTACAGGACAGGGACATTTCATTTGGAGCTTTTTATCATTTTTTTTCCTTTTTTGCTGCATTGACCTGTTCACCTCTCACTCCCGACACACCTGGGATTGTATTCACACCTTCCCTTTCCACTGATACCCTGTGAAACTGTCCAATCGCAAAAAAGCGTCGTAACACTTTTTTACTCCTGCTCATGCAGTTGCAGTGTGACTTGGAATAAAAGCACCTTCTCCCCCGCCCCTCTCTCTGAGCCGGTCACATGATCCACTTGTTTGGTCCAGGGGAGCTTTTACACCTGAACTTATGATTCGGATCCAAATTAAAAGTCAGATGTGAAAGGTTCCCTCAAACACCTTGAATTTCCAGTAGGTGCTTTTCTCTCAACGAACCCTGGTGGGTTTGACTGGACTGCTCTTGGTCCAAGGGAACCCGGGTACAGAGGTGTGAGAGGAAACTGGATAAATACAGGAAATGAACCAAAAAAAAGTTGATCAAACATGAATATGACACTGTAAAACGACGAGGGGGAGGAGCTATGAGTGGCACTCTACCAGGGTTGAAAAGGTAACAAACGCCACACTTGAACAGTTTATTTTGACACCACAGACCCCGGACAGGTAAACATGCCTTTAGAATTGTGGTGGCTTCTCTATTCTGACCGGCCGATGTTTGTTTACCATGTCTGGTGCTGGAACACTCGTGATGTAAAGGGAGAGGAAATGACATGATATACAAGAAAATGTGGTATTCTTACTAGGTGGCAGGTGTATTGATGTATACAGAATATATATCTGGTTAGAAAACGCTTCCAACCAGATATATATACTGTATACATCAATACACCTGCCACCTTGTAAGAATACCACATTTTCTTGTATATCATGTCATTTCCTCTCCCTTTAATTTTCAACCTGAGCTTCAGGCTGTCCTGTGAGTGTGCAGCCGATGTTTTCCATAGTGTGGCTCGTTCTTGCTCTGTGGAAACGTCCAGCACTCAACCTGCCTGACAGCCTTACAAGCTGCAGGAACATCACATCACTCTTTTTTTTTGTGCCAGGTAATACGGTTTGGTAGCCTGTCACAGATTACCATCAGGAGCAGACTTTTTCTGATAAGTGAGTACAGAGAGGTGAAGCAGCACTGTAACTTTGCAGCGGCTCGTGCATCTCTTTTTATGAACTCATTGTTTCAAAGTGTTCGATACATCAGTCATACCCTCTCCCACAGTCTACCTATCTAAAGTGAGGTGATTATTCTATCACTTTCCATTTTATACTTCAATATTTTTTTTTGCCTCTAAACAGTAAAGACTTCAAATACGTGCACGAGTCCCGTATTTCCATGATTAGCCCTCATATTCCTGCACAAAAGATCCGTATGGCCCTTGGCTGCAACAATTTGACTGTTCAACACTGAAAAAATGGAGCACAGTTCTCGATAAATATCCCCTCATTGACTCGTGCCGCATTCGCTTCCAGCATAACATTTATTTAATCAGAGGTTGCAAGTCTTGTTAATCCAACAATAGTTTTTGTAAGAGTAGCGACACTGGCAGAAAGGACAAGGGTCACCATCTGTCATGGCATTTCGAGGATCCTCCTGTTTTTCACGGAGCATGTGCTAATTTGTGTCCTACCTCATCCATACCTCTTGATGAAACCCAGCAGGGAGCTGCTGTTGTGCAGTTTCCCAGGTGGACAGGTCAGCATGCATATGTGGCTGCTTGGCAATTAGGAAATGGCCATGTAACCATTTTTTCGTTGTGCGTTTCTGCGACAACAACGAACCAGAGAAGGCACAAGAACCTATTTTTGTAGCAATGTCGAAAACACAGTTGCTCTTATTTGTTACATTCGACAATAGCAAATCTAACTCTGCTGATTTCTGCTCAAAGTGCTGAGAGTTATGTTTGTATTAGAAGATTTTGTCGGCTATACTGTATGTTAAGAAAATACAAATCCTGCAAGTCAGTAATACTGTAATACTACATCGCAGGTGTAGAGGTATGCCTTCAGGATGTGTCCCCGTCATGAGTGTTTTTGACCTTTGACCACCGTATTTATTTTTTTAAGATCATCTTTGAGTCCCAGTGGATGTTTGTTCTATATTTGACACAAAAAAAAAATCATCAAGTGACGGTGACCTTTGACCTCTGATAGCGTTTCGGTTCCTCCTTGAGTCCCAATGGACATTAGAGCTAAATTTAAAACAAAAAAAAATACAAGCACCAAGGTGTTTATACAATAAAATATGAGATTCAAAAGAATCAGACATAAAGTCCACGCATGTGAGTTGACTTTCACTTTGGACCACCTCATCCTTGTGTCCCAGTGGAACTTTGACATTTCACAGGTGCATGAACAAGGACGTGTCGCTCTTTTACAACCTTTACAGTAAAACACCTTATCAATTCTGAGCCCTCCCTCCTCACAAAACACCCTAATATTTGTGTGTGCAGCTGATTGATTTGAACCCTGTGTTTTGAGCATTCATGAAAAAAAATATAAAATGCTGCAGGGAAAAATTGATGACTTCTGTTGGGGTTCAACCACAATGTTCATGCAGGGGGAACAAAACAATTTACCACCACTTTCATGTAGAGAGCTCGGCCCTGAGCGGTGCTGTTCATAGGCAAATGCGACATATTTCCTTCTCACACAAGTTAGCGCGTTCGCCAGTAGAAACAGGAAGTGTAAATAACGACATCGCAAGTGATTGGATGAAATCGCTTGGCGTGCAGAATTCGCGGGGATTGCCTGAATTTGCATTAAATGTTGGGCTTGTTGTGAGCCACAATTATACCATCATTTCCTGCAACTTTGAGATGATGGATGCAAACTCTAGTGCTGGATATTTCATCAGGTCTTTTCTCACAATCACATGTAGCATCAGAGAATGGGATTCACCAGTATTGCTACTGGTGAATGTGGTGCCTTGCGAGTTTTATTGCTGGACCTACTGGTTGAGATATAAAAATTGTTAGTTATAAAAGTTATAAAGTTTTAACCTGATCAAATTTGTAGATATTGGTAAGTGTGGAAAACCTCAGCCGATTGTGTGGGAGTCAGTAACAGTCGGTACAATGATGAAGGGGAAGCTGCACCCTTTCACGTCAATGCCAAACAGCCAGCAGGACACTGTAGGGAATCGAACCCCATCCCAGTAAACCAGGAGCACCATGACCAGTGTCTGTTTTTGCTTTTTGACACGACATGGAAGGGAAAGCAAAACCTGCAGTAGCAACAGCACATGAGTGGTAGTGTGTTCTATTATGAAGGAGGTGGAAGAAATCAACGAGGGTCATCTTAGAATTGGCCTTGTATGTTTGGGTTTTTTGAAAGCTGCATGTTTGATTGAAATGCTGTTGGACTGCAGGAAACGAAACCTCAACAATACAAAAAAATGAGGAAATAAAATGTATTCATCCAATCATCAACAATTTTTATTTATTTATATATATAAAAATTGTTAATAATTAGATGAATACATTTTATTTATATTATATTATATATATACATATATACATATATAAATACAAATATAAATTGAATAAAAATATAAATTGTTAATAATTAGATGAATATATTTTATTTATATTATATTATATTTATATTATATAAATATATATACATATACACAAACATATACATACTAAAATTATTTTTTTACTTTTTCTTCCAAATTAGTCATACATAATATTTTACAGTTTTAATACAGTGACATCACATTACTTGACTATGCAGAAATAAGAGTGACATGGGCCAGAAATGTTTACATCATCAAGGCGCATGTACAACAAAAGAAGTGAGGAAAAAGAGAGGTACATACGTGCTGCGGCGGTGGAGCTGGCTCCTTTGGCGGCGTCTGTTGAATCAAACTGGAACGGCGTTGCTGAGAACATTCACCCAAGTGTTATACTTCAATACATCTTTAAGGCACCAAGAAAATATTTTCGTAAACTATTTTTTTTGGAATTCTTGTTAACTTGAGTCAAATGTTTCCAAACTTATTTTTTGTTGGCTGAGTTGCCATCTATAGGTGACTGATTCAACATGACTCCATTCCTGCATCGACAGAAACAGACGGCTGCTACCTGCATGAGATAATAGTGTTTGTGTGTGTGTGTGTGTGTGTTTGTGGCATGTGCTGCCTTGACGTAAGGAGAGCGCAGCGTCATCTGTGGTACAGCTTCAGTCTGAGGACACAAACACACAAAGACCGTGTATGACAAAAGCATTTATGAAGGCATTAAAAACTGAGAGCACGATAAGAAGGCATCAAGTCAACATTAATAACTGACTGTAAAATGAAGGTTCGACTCACCAACCACATATTTTTAACCCCCGTTAACCGCAAAATATGCCAAATATGATCCCAGTCTGTTTCTAAATAAGACTTTTTTTTCAAACAGACCAAAAGAAGAACCTTTGATCTCTTTGCTGAATTTCTTTCCAAATGCAACACGTTGACCACCACATTTACAGGTACTTCCTCTCATTCTTGAACTACATGAAGTGTGAATACTTGAGTCAAGTATTAGATGCAGGAGTATTTCTGCTCCTGAGTCTCTTCACACTTCACATGAAAACATGGTTGGGAACATCGGTTCTTACCTATAACAATGATTTCGGTCACCCTGTCCATCCTCTTCCGTCTCTTTCGTCCCTACACAAAAACAAGCATGTAAGAAGTTCCATCTGATATCTGCTGAATTTTTACCAGCTTGGTAACGCCATGGAAATGTGTGTGTGGGTGCGATGGAAGGGAGCAGGTTGAACGTACGTAGTTGACACCGCAGGACCACTCAGGGTGCTGCTGGGTGTGGCGCTCTTTCTCCTCTTTGGCCTTTTTATAATACTTGGCCTGCTCCTCCTTTGTCAGTGCTTTCCACTGTTGGAACACGACAAAACACACACACACACACACACACACACAGTAACAGAATGAACACACACATGCCAACTACCAAAGAGTGCTAAAGCTTGTGGAAGAGTACAAGCACACTTACTCTCTGTCCCAGGACCTTGTTGACTGCAGCGTTGTTCCTGCTCTTGAGTTCTGCCTTCATCTTCTCTCTCTGTTCCACGAGGAACAACATGAAGGCATTTTGGGGTTTTTTAACATAGGGCAGGTCCAGCTGCTTCTTAGCCTTCCTCTTTCTATAGAAATACAGAATCAAGCTGTTCATTTGAGAATTAAATATTTGTTTTTCTTCAAACAAATGTCATCAAGGCAGAATACAAGACAACACTGCTAAACTGGTTCTTGTTTCCTGAGTATTACTGAAGTACTTTTTGTCAAATCTGAGTCTGAACTTACTTGGTTTTAGGAGCGCTGGCAGCTTTGGTCTGAGGACACAAACACACAAAGATGCTACATGAGCAAAACATAAAAGACGCTATCACAATAAACATGGAACATGAGAAGAAAGCGTAAAAAGAACATCAATAATTATGGTGTGTGTGTGTGTGTGTGTGTGTCTTACCAGATGTGAAGAATCTGCCTGGTTGCCTTCACCCAGGGAGTTGGTGGGCCACTGATAGGGCAGGAACTGTGGGAGAGGGGGAGGGGGAATTTAGCCCGGCTACACACACACAAACAATGCACCATGTTATAATTTCAATTCATCTTCCGTCACAGTCAACACACTTACCTGAACTTGGCCGCTGAGGGGATGTGGCAGCATAACATATGGATATATTGGTGGTCCATACATGAAGGGTGGAGCCATCACTGGACCAGGGAACTGGTAGTTTTGGTAAAGTAGGTTGTTGCCATAGTAACAACCAGAACCACCATTGGTTTGATTCCCATCGACTGGACCTTCTGCTGGCTGAGGGTTGGTGTCAACACCCACTGGAGCAGGTTCGGGAGGTCCAGGGGGGGATGCAGGTGGAGGATCCGGGGCATACCCAATGATGTCCCTGAGAGTGGATTCGATGTCCTCCCACTCAAGTCCACCAAATAATCCTACTGAGTCAGCACTGCTGTTGTCCATGTTGGTACGATCAAAGATGTTTGAGGGTTCCTGTCAAACGCATTCACAGGAAGATGGTTTGATCAATGGGAAACATCATAATAGAACTCTAAACTATAAGAAAATATTAACTATTTCACTTTTCTACATTTAAAGGACATCTCTGTGTTTGAGCTTTAAAAAAACCAAATTACTGAAGGAACTGCAACCATAAGATTCAAATCACAACAAGGCTTCTTCTGTAACAGCAATTAAAAACTATTCCAACCACAACGTGTGTGTGTGTGTGTGTGTATATATATATTCACACATACACATATATATATATATATACATACATATATATACACATATATATATATATATATTAATGTACACGTATATACTAGGAGGGCAACGAAATAGTCAACAAACGAAACAATACTAAATAAGAGACAGGGCTCACGAAACAAAATAAAGATTAAAGAAAATCAAAAATCAGAAATGCAAAAATCAGATATTCTTTATTTTCTTCCTCAATATGCAGACATACAAGTTCTTGCTGTGTCAGTACAAAATTAAATGCTCCTTACTTTGAAAAACAAAGTGTTTGTATTTTTTCTCTTGTTTAGACTACAATGCAAATACAAACGTATTCAATTAAAAAAGTGCTTTGTTGTTGTAAACACTGACGACAACTACCTTCTTAAACGAAAAGGAAAACTAATATTCAATAACCCTCAGGGCTGCAGCCTCGTCTAGATCTGGAATGTCTGACCTCAGTGAGCTGGAATATTTAGCCTTCAACAGGTGCTTCTTATCCTTCCATCATGCTAGCAGCGCTCGCCGCAGTCTACGGTGTTGTGGACCCCCATTGTTTGCACACGGCTTTTGTTTAATCCACCATCGTCTCTCCGTTGCCTTGTCTTTGACATGGGAAGCCAAAACAAGTCCACACAACCGGTTTGTTTGACGAAGGAGCGTCCGCTACTTGTTCGACCTCGTCTCCCTCCATTTTGTAAATAATGGTTTCGCTGTTTCTTCTTCTTCTTGTCATTTGTGTGTTCAGTAGGTGAGAGGGTCCAAATCATCAGGGGTGGGGGCGCGGCGCAGCTTCGCATTGTTGTTTTTTTAATGTTTTACACGGATTTTTATTTCGTTCGTCTTTTAATTTTATTTCTTCATTTTTATTTAATTTGTATACACACACACACACACACACACACACACACACACACACACACACAGTGTCCACCCGTGTATGTAAGTCACAATTTAAATAATGTATGTAGGCTAATTTATGTACCATTCATATGGAAATGACGCCTATAATTGCTTGGAGTGTACAGTTAAACTACTCAGCACATGCTTTTAGGGCAAATTTCCATTCATTCACATCAGAAAAGATTGCAAATTAGTTGTCAAATTCACATTTTCGTACAATTGTCTTATTGTTTTCTGCTTTCTCCCATTCCTGCCGCTTTATATTTATAATTTATTACATCCCTTAACTGAGTTAGAACAAAAACATCATTAATTGATCAAATGTGATCCATTGTTATAAATTCAACTTCCCAACTTGTGGCTGACGACAATCGAATAGTAGTTCGTTGTAATTCACAAATACTTGAGTCAACACTTTTTACAGACTGAGACGCCTTTCTTCTAGCTAAATATTTATTTGAATTTACAGCATATTATTAAAGAAAAGTCCTACTGAGTGTTAATATTTGATTTCAGGACTTACCAACAGTGTTTGTCCTCCTAGCCGGGTGTCGGGATGTAGTTTCAGGAGGTTTCTCTCTGTTGGGACGCTCAGTGGGTAACCTGTGCTTCTCAGATGAACCGAGAGCCACGTGATTTAACGGTTGGAAGATTTTAGACATATATACATTTCGATCACCGACGTATCTTGACGTCATTTACTGTAATTAAAAAATGCGCGTAGCAACCGTGACGTCACACATTGGGTTACTTCCTCCCTTCTTGTTTCATTGATTGCTGGCTATCGTTAAACCTACAGACGCTTCACTGCCACCTACTGGACTGGAGTGTGAACGAGTAAATTGGCGGGAAGAAAACAACAGAGAGTATTTGGCCTAAAAATCCACCGTCCATCGTCGTCTTCCGCTTATTCCTTACTAGTAAGGGTCGCAGGGGGGCTGGAGCCTATCCCAGCATCTACGGGCGAGAGGCAGGGTTCACCCTGGAGAGGTCGCCAGTCCATCGCAGGGCCAACATACAGAGACGAACAACCATTCACACTCACAATCACACCTACAGTCAATTTAGAGTATCAATCAGCCTCGTCCCCAAATTGACGTCTTTGGACTGTGGGAGGAAGCCGGAGTACCACAGAGAACCCACACAGAAAGATCCCACGCCCGAGCCGGGACTCGAACCCGGAACCTTCTTGCTGTGAGGCCACAGTGCTGACCACTGCACCACCGTGCAGCCCGGCCTAAAAATCAATTTAAATAAATCGCTGATATTAGCACTGAAGGAATGCAACATCTAAGAAATAAATGGTATTCCTGTGAAGGATACACTCACATATTTGGGTGTTCTCATTAATACAAATGTAAAACCCCTAACACCTCAAATTTTGACCCAATAGTTGAATCTAGGAATGTTTTGCAGCTCCTTTTTGGTTCTAGACCTGAAATTTATGTGACAGCTCCAGGATGCGATATTTTTTGGGGAAACATTGATGTTACCAAAAAAATTGTTCAAAGAAATTTATTATATAAATGAATCTGTTCCTTCTGCAAAAATTTATTGGAATTTTCTTTACAGAGATGCAGATTAGAAGTGTGGCTGATCGGGGATACATTTTGTTGAAAGTATCTTTCAAAACTACACGTAGAATGTATCCAGCTAAAAAAACATTAGAGAGATTTAAAATTGAAACTAATACCCTTGTAATTTCTGTGGCTGGTGTGAAGAATCCATCAAACATTTATTTTATCACTGCTTGTGTCGTCGAATATTCAGGGCCAGCACGGAGAATTTTATTAAAAGGAAAACAGGACAGTCTTAACATCTGCAAGAAAAGGACATTTTTCTTTATTTTGAAGACAACCAAGTCAAAAAGGACTTCACTTGATTCCTACAACTTGTTTTAATTTTGGGTAAATTTCATTTTCATAAGAGGAAATGGTCCGACCGCAAACCACACTTGACAGTTTTTTTTAAAGGAACTTCATCAGCACAGCAATCAATGGACTTAGAAACCCAAAAGCCTCAAAAAGAACTTTATTTTGGAAAAGGTTTTTTTATGTGTTTGATATTTTTCATCTCTCTTTTTTTCTGATTATTTGTCTTAAGTTACGATCTCTTCGTTTTACGTTCCTACGTTGTTGCACCCCTGGCTAAACAGCTTTGTTTGGTATGTTTGCGTTCATTCGTTAAAAGAAAAAAGAAAACAACAGGAAGTAAGACTCGTTAGACCGCGCATGCACAATGCCGACTGATTGCTTCTCTAATTATGGGGGCAAATTTGCTGTCAGGGGGCGTTCATTTTCGACATGGGAAAGGCGAGAGGACATTTCTTTTCACACAACCTTTCTTTTTTGTGGTCAGTCTTCTCATAATGAGCACGAGTGTTTGCTGTACAATGTGTGTTTCTGTTTTTGACATGCTTGTGGAAGGAAGGACAGACTTTGATCCACCTTATTCATCAAACTTTACTGCTGCCAAAAAGGTATGTCTTTTAAAGCCGATTTTTACTTTAAACATCTTGTAATAAGATAGAATGCAATATACATGTACAAGTATCATCAAAATGAACTGCCAACATTTTAAATTAAGTCTCTATTATCAACAGCCAAGAATTACCAAAAAAAAAATCCAGTCTGTAATGAAAGGCCTCCATTGGTTCAGCTCAAAACTAGCGATGCAGGCAGGTTTGGTGAACGGAACCTATTTTAAACCTAGAATGTTCCTTGTTCAAGAACCTACACCGCACCGGTTAGGTGGGAAAATGGCAAAAATACAGCTGAGTCTTCTACTTGTGTTCATCCACCTTCACGCGGTAATTTATAAGAAAACCTGTCCTGGACTAATGGAGATCATCAGACAAAAAAACCCAAAATGGAGATGGACAATGTTGAGTTTATAAATAATCCAGAAAAAAATAAGTCACTGGAATGGGCTTCTAAGCCAGTGAAACACAATTTAATTAATGACAACCTCTGAATCTGCTCCAGATAGGCTGAAACGTGAATGTCGGGGAAAAAAATAGACAGGCAGAGAGAGAGAGAGAGAGAGAGAGAGAAAGAAACAGAGAGAAAAGGGCCAGGCTGCTCACGGCCACACCAGAGACCAAAGGCATGCACAGATGGAGACTCTCACACTTGCTGGCAGTTTGGAGAGTCAGACTGCATCTCCATGCAGCTGTTGGCACTTTTGACAGCTTCCACTGTGTGTTCATGACCAGAGTCCAAAAAAGCCCCCAAGTCCCAGAACTTCAGCATTCACTGTTGTCAAGAAGGCACACTTATACCACAAAAAAAGACAGAAGAAAATACCCCCCCCCCCCCAAAAAAAGAAGAAAAAAAAGTCCTCCACACACTCATTAAATAAAGATTGTTGAACTCTGAGAAGCGCCGTTGCAGGTCCTCTCTGCACTCTAGAAAAAGAACATGGAGTGTTCTTCACCGGCTGACTTACTGACCCCATTGTCAAAACATGCATGCAAAATAGAAGACATTCTTGTTTAACAAGTCCACGCGTTTTGCTTTGAAGTATGCCTCCATCTTTCAATTATGCTAATTTTAAATATTTGTGCGGAGTGAAATGTGAAGCTAATTCTGCTGGCCTTCTTGGGGAAGAAAAAAAAAGTTGCAAGCATTTTTGGCAAAAGTTGAATATCTTTTCTAAACACCAAAAACATGTAGTTCCTTGTATATAACCATGGGCTCGGCAGCCGTCCAGGCCCTGCTTGACACAAATGGCCGCTAGCTTCTTCTGCTGCATGCCAGCGGTCCTTTTCTGGCCCGGGTGACCTATTTTTTTGTCAAATGACCCAATACAACAGCCAGAGTTGTCACTGTGTTATAAGGCAGATGCAATTCAAGAAGTTTCTCATGTTTTTTATTACTATTATGAATGCATCCGAAACTGTTGTTAGTGTGAGCCCAAGCTGTTTCTTTTCCTGCTTGATCTGGAGGATGTTATGCCTTCTGCTCCATTTGTATCCGACTCCCTTTAGTTCCAGAGAGACTTCAGCGATGTAAAGCTCTCTGAATAAGAGCCAAACCTGCTTTATCTGACTCACCTCCCGGCTGCTATTTTGCCACATCCTCGTTATTTACCTGGTGGGAAATGTCACAAAGAAGGCTTTGGTAGACACCTTTACAACCCCCCCCCCCCCCCGCTTTCTCTAACCCTGCCTGTCTTCCTTCCTTCCTTCTTTTATCCACCTCCCCTTCCTTTCTTCCTTTCTGTTGCTGGATCTGGTTCTGAGTCCGGCTGCAGTGTTTTGAGACAGTTTGCTGGGATCTTGTGTGAGACATGAAAAGAAAGCGCAAAGCATTAATCTAACCGAGCTAAAATGAATGCATGCATCACTGCTTCCAAGTGTTTCCTCAGTTGGAAGGAGGCATGGTTGCTTAGGTGGTATTTTTCAGTGAACAATTGGAAGTTATGATGTGCCTTGGATTTATTTCAATGATTTGAAAACACTGAAGCTCCCATTTTTCACAAAGATGCTATTGACCAGTAGAGGGCTTTTTAAGCTTCGGAGTTATCAGTCATTAAGGATGTTGGACAATGGAGTTGATATGTTGGCTACTGTGTTGTTACTGGGTAATTAACCTCTTGACACTCTGATTCCTGCCAGCTCTCAAAAATGGTAAATCAATACTTCACCCAGAAAAAAGAGTAACTTGACTTTCAAGTGCTCCAAAATACGTAAATTTATCATGCAAAGATTTCATTTGAAGTTAACGGAAACTAATTTTCTTCAGCTTATCCAGTTAATGGTCGGGGGGGGGGGGGGGGGCTGGAGTCTATCCCAGCAGCCTTCAGGTTCACTCTGGACAGGTCACCAGTCCATCACAGAGCCAACACATAGAGACAGACAACCATCCACACTCACAGTCACACCTACAGTCAATTTAGAGTATCAATCAGCCTCGTCCCCTCTTGATGTCTTTGGACTGTGGGAGGAAGCTGGAGTACCAGAGAGAACCCACACAGGAACAGGGAGAACATGCAGACTCACACAGAAAGATCCTGTGCTGGAGCCGGGACTCGAACCTTGAACCTTCTTGCTGTGAGGCCACAGTGCTGACCACTGCACCACCGTGCCACCCTGCCCAAAATCCTCAGTTTACAAACTCTAGCATAACATCCCATAAAATCCACATTGTCGTTCTCTAGCCATAAACTCAACAATCCACAATTTGAGCTAAAAACAAACTCCCCTGGTTTTGCACATGGTCGGACCAAACCACAAGTCAAATATTCCTCTTGAGCTTAAACAAACGTGTCTGCAGTCTTTAGAATCAGCTGATGGGGTGCAGACTTTTAAATGCCAGCTTAAAAAAAACAACAATAATTTCAAGCTTCATAAAAGGCAAAAAATAAATGATTCTCTTTGTAAACACTCTGTAAACAAAACTGGCAACAGGGCCTCAGGAGGGGTTGCCATTATTACAATTAGAGACCGTTAAAAACACAGTTTGAGGAGCTTCATGTGATAATGGCTGCATATAATTTTATTAACCGACTCCACAAGCACATTTTTAAACGAGCATGTTTTCTGTGTGCGCCGTTCTTCTTTTTTATTGGAGCCATTTGCATGCTGTAAGGGAATGTTCACAGGTTGGCTATATGTATAATGGAATCTTTTCATAATTAGGAAAACCAAGTTAAGTCCACTAATATGGCTAATGATACAAGATGTTAAATTTCACAGTTTGTGACTCACCCATTCTCATCATTAGAAGAGTCTTGGTTTTAAGTTTTAATTACAGAAACTATAAAAAGTCCAAATCAGGTCATGCAGGAGGATGTTTTTTGGTGCAAAATTTGCATGAATGAATAATGTGTCCTCTGAGTCATTTATGTGAGGAGAAACACATTTAAACACACTTCACGGCGTATTAAGAAGGTTTATGGCCACTCTTCTTTCATCCATTCTTTCTTTCATAACTTCTAAATGCACCAAAGAAATGTTTTACTCCACCTTCACCCATCCATTTAAAATCCACTTTCTGTCCATTAACTCCCCACTCTCATTACATTCATTCTTTCCCTCTAAATCCTTCTTCCTTGTGTTTGTCTTGGTCCCCCGTGAGTGTGAAAATGTTCTCAGGGAGCTGCAATCAGGGAGTGTTCGGAATGTTGGAAACAGATTTTGTATTTTTTGTATTTTTTGTACTAAGGCTCTAAGACGCTGAGTTTCAGAAGGCTATTGTCATATGTCCATAATAAAGTAATATTATTGAAGTGGAACAATTTACAGAGCACTAATTAAAAGACTTCTTTGATCTACTTTGATTTTCTCTGATCTTTACCGTTTATCCTCAAACGAGTTAAAACCAAAAGGAATACAGAAAACTTTGACTTTTCTGTTCGACCAAACTATGCAAATTAGGTCAGAGCTGTGATAACCTGTCCAGGGTGCACTAATGGCAGCAGCGGTGAAGAGAATGGGTGGATTTAAACATTGGCTACAGTACAAAACAGGAAAGGAAGATCTGGGCCAGTGAGGAAATGACAGGTGACAATTACACCGGAAGCCTTTGTGGTTCCCATTCCCTGGATTACATCACTTAATTAGCTCCTAGTAATGGTTAGAAATGACCATAAAAGAGAGCTCCCATTGAAGGGTTTTATTACACAGGGATGTTTTGAACAAAGGTGCTCTTCATCAGACTTGCAAAAACTAGTGAGTCTCCATCTTTGAATCATACAGAAGAGGCTACAAAGAGACCTGGATCAAAGATTCAGCGAAATATTTTTTGCCGCAATCTGTATGGCTTAGCTTGTATGTGTACTTCTCACTGATTCAAAACAACAAGAATAATATCAAAAAACTCTGGTACCTTATTGAGACCGATCCAGCCCACCACACCAGAAACAATGGATTAATCCTGATGTAGCCCTTTTCTCCTCGTGAAATGAATATGGATGTCTCTACCAATGGGACTTTGGTCAAACAAGTGCATAACCACCAGTTAATCAACCAGTCAAACAGGAGACCAAAGCCCTTGCAGAAATTTCTGGTATTCTGGGAATCATATATAAATCTCTTGAACAGAGTAACACAGGAAAGTCTGCAATCAATCATGCAAAACCTTAGATACATTTTGAGGGTAGAACAGGAAACCTTTCGAACCACAGAGATCCCAAATCTGCCCTTCTAACTTCCTGCACCGATGATGTCCATCTATTCCTCAAAAAGCCACGTGATTCTCTGACTACACATCCCCTATCCATCCTGCTTTTTATTTTATTTTATTTTTTATTTTTTTGCAACAACTATTCATTTCTACTTTTGACTTTGATTCCACGAGATCAGGAGTCACCAACCTTTTTAAAGCTGAGAGCTACTTCTTGGGTACCAATTAATGTGAAGGGCTACCAGTTTGACACACACACACACACACACACACACACACACACACACACATATATATATTGTATATACATATACACACATATATATATATACATACACACACACACACACACACACACATATATATATATATATATTTGTTTTTTTTACTCTATATATAAAAACCCATTTTATTAATAGATAAATCTGGGACAGGCCTATTGTCATTTTCAAAGTCACACCAATGCAAGTGTGATTAAAAATAGAAACAAAAAAATTAGATGCAGCTCACTAGTGAGTGGTGCTATGGTGAACTATTTTTAGAACAGGCCCACGGGTGACTCATGTGGTCCTTGCAGCCGACCTGATGCCCGCGGGCACCATGTTGGTGACCCCTGCACTAGATACTCCCTGAAGAGCGGTGCCCTCTGCCCCTGAGTTGTGGGGTGGCAGAACCTGTATGTTGACTGAGAGGATGAGTGTCGGAGGATTAATGCCCAAACACACATCTCTTATTTTCACAAATAAAGATGCAAATATAATTTCAGAGACACTTGAGCATGACTCAAAGTGACTCTGTGACCAGATGCCGCTGCATGAGAGGTGCACCTGTGGCACGGATGAAAGGTGTGCCAGCAGTTCCACTCAGCCAGCAACAAAAGAGCCAATCTAATTCCCTTTAAAAGCATGCATTGCATACAAACTTATTTTTTTGTATATTTGAAAAGAGCATCCAAACCACCTCCTAACAAGAGAAGCAGATGTTCCCTGCAGTGTGTGCACAGGTGTGACTACAGTCTTGGTGCCAGGGGAAATTCTCTTTCATAGCTTCCATTTATTCATACTTTTCTTACCTTTCAGTGCAACAATTAATTTATTTTGGAGAGTTTTATATTATTTGGGGGCGGTGCAGTGGTACAGTGGTCAGCACTGTCACCTCACAGCAAGAAGGTTCCGAGTTTGAGTCCAGGCTCCAGCACGGGATCTTTCTGTGTGGGTTCTCTCTGGTACTCCAGCTTCCTCCCACAGTCCAAAGACATCAAGAAGGGACGAGGCTGATTGATACTCTAAATTGACTGTAGGTGTAACTGTGAGTGTGAATGGTTGTTCGTCTCTACGTGTTGGTCCTGCCATGGACTGGTGACCTGTCCAGGGTGAACCCCACCTCTCACCTGAAGGCTGCTGGGATAGGCTCCAGAGTTGCCGCAGGACTCTTTTCTGAATTAATTAGCTTGAGGGAGTGATGCTAGCAATGAGCTACACTCCTGCTATTCCCTGTTGTGACCTTTTCACCTGTGTCCACTCTTATACAATCTGGTCTGTGCTTCACTGCCTTGTATTTCCTGCACTTTTAAGTAAATATATGGATAAATTTGACCACAGTTTAAGCAAATATATATGTATGGATTAATCTACAGTTCAAGCAAATATATGAATAAATTTATCTACAAGAGCTATGCCTTCCTTGTATGACGCAGTTTCCACCGATGCAGTTCAAGTTTAGTCTACCACATCAACGCAAAGCACCCAGTCGCAAGTGCAGCCACAGCTAACGTTAGTGGCTAATATGTTAGCAGTTTAGTGACCTACAGCACAGCTCTTTGCCAAACTACACACATGAGCAAGTCTGCAACTGACAGGCTGACGAACGTTCTTGCCAAGTGGATGAAATTCCCTCTCTGCTTATGTTTTATCATTCCAAAGTTTTTTTTTAAGTTCGATGTTCCAGTGCGACTTATTACAACCCCATTTTCTGCTGTGTTCCTCTCTGACTTGACAAAACTGGTTCCTTCCAGAGATAAATCATTTCTCTCTACATATTAGATGAAAAATACACCAAAGCAATTGTCCATGTTAATTTGTGTTTTCTCATCACCTTCAAATTTATTATTAATTCAAACAAAGCAAGACAACACATATAAGAGGAAAGGAAATTGTCAGGATTTTAGGATGTCTCTTATCTGAGGTGACTAAACTGCCAGCTTCAGAAAAGGACTGGTCTTCAGGCACATTAGTTTTAAACTGGTCCAAAAACAAAGACAATGATAAAAGACTGGTCTGGTACCAAATAATGCTTAAATGTAGGTTTATTGTAAAGACAGCAACAATATCCAGAATATTTTAAGAGCCGAAACTTTACAATAGATGATCAGTAATACACCATTTAACCCATATTTTGTCTGTAAGCGCATGAGAGATGCTCACCATAAGCTAAACATTTAGCCGTGCGTATGCTAACTACACTGATTAGCTGCAAAGCTAGGCTAAGAGTCAGATACAACAATTAATGAAATAAAATTCATAAATAAAACCAGTAATTATTGACAAGATGTGAACGCATTACAGGATATCTTGTTGACTGACATCAAAAAGTAATTCCAACAAAAACGCTGTCTTAAAGTATTTCAACTTCATTTAAATTTGCCATGTTCTGCTATGACTGAAGTTCAATGGGAAGGTCCCATTTAGCTCAATATGTTCCTATCATTCTGAGTCAGTGTGAATGAATAGGATAACATTCTGGGTTTTAATGGAAACTTTAACATCGACTTTGTGTTTATTCACTTAGTGGAACAAAGCAACACAACACATAGCCAGGAAGACTTTACTGCCACAAATAACTTCAAACTTTCTGCAACTTTTAAATGTTTCCACAGCATCAAAACTGCTGTACAGCTGTGGCGTTGGAATTTGACAAAAATTATACTTTGGTTCAACTTAAAAACAAAAAACAAAAAAAACATCTTGTTTCAGTTGACATTGTAATTTACAAAGAATAAAGACAGGAACATGATTTTCCTTAAAATTTATTGTGATGTCTTTTTAAAAGTATGCATCCTCTTACAAAACAAAACCCCACTCACAAAAACTGTACAAAAACTACAAACTATGACTTAACAGTGGCATGCCACATATGTGTGTGTGTGTGTGTGTGTGTGTGTGTGTGTGTGTGTGTAGATGGATACATATTTCCATATACTTTATATAAATTGTTCATTGTCTTTAATGAGGGAGAATGATGGAGCATGTTGTCCTGTTACAGATTATTAAATGATTATCACAATGATTTTCTTGAAGATAAAACTGTATTTGTCCCTCAGTGGGGAAATCTAAGGCAGTAAATCTCACTTCACCCACTTGATAATATCCTTCAGGGAACTGAAGGCAACTCTCCCCACCGCTGGGCCCGGTCCTCTGGTGCTGGGTCACATTCCAGGCCAGTCTCCATCTCTTATCGTTTCCTCTTTAACTTTGGTCATAGTGGAGGTACTTGGACATCTTGGCCTTCTTTTTTCTGAGGTGGTACTTGGTTTACAAAGTAAAAAAGACACATACTGCCCTTTTATTTATAATACATGAATCCGTCTGTTGATGATATTCCTAACAAAGGCCCGGGTGAACCTTTTGTGTGAGTTAGTCTGTAGTGATGAGAAAACATGAACTTTCTGAAAGTACCACCAAATGCTGCTCAGCTCCGTGTGATTGCACAATCAAGTCCATGAGTCTCTTTTCCTCTGCAGTGGTCAATGACCTGTTGAATTCAGGCTTCAGTCTTTTGAATGTGTTACATCCGTGTTGCTGAGCTGCTTCATGAATCAGTTTCATGCAGGTATTCCCAATCTTCATAAACAATCAAAACTCATCAGTGAACAAGCAGGAAATCAAATGCAAATCTGGCCAATTTCCCATCACTAACATGAGAATCCATGTTTCTTTGCAACCCCAGGCTCCAGAATTCTTCCTGTGTGAGACATGGAGGCCCTTCTTTCACAATTATTTCCTCACCAGGTCGTCCCTGTCCAGTACGTAATTGAGCTGCAAATAACAGCTATTGGTCAAATGATGGTGTGTGCCATCGCAAAGAATTAATATTTGTACTAATTAGCCCCAGGCTACTGCTGCAACTGAAACTAAAGTAGAAAAACACAATGAAGGTTACAAGTCAGACATGACAGTGCATATTTGAAAATACTAAATCATCAAGGACATGTGCTACGAACCCACTGCCATACAGACAAACAAAATGAAGAATGTGAGACAACAAGAGGGCAGCATGCAGTGGTTCAGCACTGTGGCCTCACAGCAAGGAGGTTACAGGTTCGAGTCCCGGCTCCAGCACAGGATCTTTCTGTGTGGAGTCTGCATGTTCTCCCTGTTCCTGTGTGGGTTATGTCTGGTACTCCAGCTTCCTCCCACCGTCCAAAGACAGGCAACTGGGGACTGATTGGTTCTCCAAATTGACCGTAGGTGTGAATGGTTGTTTGTCTCTATGTGTTGGCCCTGCGATGGGTGAACCCCACATCTCGCCCGTAGACTCTGGGATGGGCTCCCTTACCAAGAATAAGCGAAAGACAATGGATGGATGGACATGACAATGCCCCCGCTTGGGTTGGTTTGAGTAGCAACCTTTCTGGTTCTCTTACATTCATGTGTGTTGCTCGTCCACGTGCAAAGTCATACATCACAATATTTGGCAAATGTTTCCAAGACAGCAGGTGTTCTGTCCTTAATGCGTTCCACGCGTATATCGACAGAAAACTAAACGCTCCACTCCAAACAAGACTCTGGGTCCTGCTTTTGCCAGGTTTATTGTTGAAGTTAAATGTGAAACTAAAAGGAAAATGAACTAATATTAGAATTATGAATATTACGTGTCTTCAGATGCATAAATGATCAAATAAACAATTGTACATCTGTGAGCCATATAAAGCAAACCCTAGCATGGCTAATAGAAATACAAACCTAAAGGGAAACACACATGAACACGTAACTAATAAACATGTAGTCTAATGCTTTACCACTGAAGATGTTAGCAGATGACAATAAAAACCAGTGAGTTACCCAGACAACACAGTTGGCTGACACTTTTCATTGGTGGTTCAGATTTGTGCTCGATGGGATGGGATGAAAATTTGACCTTTGAACAGTAAAAACCATTCAAAAAGCTGTCTTTCTGGGTGCTGACCACGTTGAAGTTCCCTTGATACCCAGCAGAGGGCATGCTGACACTTTCATCACCTTGATCGAAGGTGAACTAAGCTATACTGATATGTTGTTAAGATGGGAACCTGGGGGGACAATGGCAAGCAGAGCTGTCCTGAGTGGACAAACACATCTGAGAAGCATGGAGTGGAAGGAAGAGTGCTGGCTGGCACCACATGGCTGTCTACTTTCTCACATGCAATGTTATTGGCGTTCCTCCTGGACAAGTTTGAGGGCCACATGAAGCTGGTGAATGTTCCGAAAGATCCTGGAAGAGAAATACAGAACACAATCAAGTCAGTCTTAAGTACTCTTGTATTTTTGGGGACGAGACAAATATTTTGTCGTGTGGTATCACTGCAGGTGTACCAGAGTGTTTGGGACCGGTGTTGAACCTCATAGACATGGGAATTTCAAGTTTTTGAGGGAGAAAAAACAGACAGAGGGAGTGATAACGGCCCTCCTGACCTCAGTACCTCATTCCCATCAACCAGATGCTGCACACCAACAACCCACAACAAAACAACCACGAACAACCACAACAACCACTGCTCTACTTCTTCAGGAAGCTGCGGAGAGCTGGACTGGGGAGCTCCATCCTGAGGAATCTCTACTGCTGTGTGGTGGAGAGCGTCCTCTGCACCTGCATCACCGTGTGGCACGGAGCTACACTGCTGCTGAACAGAGGGCTCTGCAGAGGGTGGTCAAGGCTGCACAAAGAACTGTGGGGAGCAGTCTTCCCTCCATCTCAGACCTCTACACCTCATGATGCAAGGGGAGGAGGGCCCTACGCATCATGAAGGACTCCACCCATCCCGCACACAGTCTGTTTTGTCCTCTCCCCTCTGGCAGGTGGTTGAGGAGCATCCAGAGCATCCAGAGCAGGAACACCAGGCTCAGGAACAGTTTCTTCTCTGCAGCTGTCAGACTGCTGAACTTGAGCTGTGCTCTGTAGTCTCCCACCCTCTCCCATCCACAGTGCAATATCTCCTCCTCTAAGTGCAGTATCCCTCAACTTGATACTTGTACATTTCCACTCTTGACTTGTACATATACCTTCTTTCTATTTATATATTTAATTCATATATGTATATATATATATATATATATATATATATATATATATATATAATTCACACACACATATGTATATACTGTATATATAGATATAGATATAGATAAATATCCTTCTGTAAATATCTTGTGTTTGAAATACCTATTTCTGTTCTCTACTCTCTATTATGCTATCTCTGCTATCCCGGGACCTGAGTTCAACTTTCGTACCACCAACATGGAAATGTGAGTGGTATGACAATCAAGATCCTTGAATCCTTGAAAAGGAGCCACCAAAGGCTGTGAGTCATCTGGGTCAGGCTCCTCCTGTTGGACCAGTTCTTTATACAGCCCATCCCTGCAGTTCTAAACTGAGCCAAACCCACATAGCTGCCAAGATAATTGAATAATTGAATCACAGATTCAAACGATCAGAGAACACGGCAACCTGGTTGTTAAAGGTGAGGATTAACTCATTTTCGAGACATGATGTCCATCTACGCTTCTGCTTCTGTCAGCTGTGTTTTATCAACACAAGAATATTTTAACCTTTCAATCAGTCAAACTTGGAAAGAAAAATCTCAAAATCACACAGCAGAATTTCCCTCAGATATCAGAGTCATGGTGCTGAGGGTGGTACTGATCCAGACTCCAGTCCATAGCTGTGAACCTCCCATCACTGATCAAGAAAAACAGCTCCAACCAACTGCCTCATGCATTGAAGTTTAGCTCTTTGAATAAGAAGAGCAGTACAGTTCCACCTGTGTGGTACAGTTCCACCTGTGTGGTACAGTTCCACCTGTGTGGTTCAGTTCCACCTGTGTGGTACAGTTCCACCTGTGTGGTGCAGTTCCACCTGTGTGGTACAGTTCCACCTGTGTGGTTCAGTTCCACCTGTGTGGTACAGTTCCACCTGTGTGGTGCAGTTCCACCTGTGTGGTGCAGTTCCACCTGTGTGGTACAGTTCCATTTGTGTGGTGCAGTTCCACCTGTGTGGTGCAGTTCCACCTGTGTGGTACAGTTCCACCTGTGTGGTGCAGTTCCACCTGTGTGGTGCAGTTCCACCTGTGTGGTACAGTCCTGTGTGGTACAGTTCCATTTGTGTGGTGCAGTTCCACCTGTGTGGTACAGACCTGTGTGGTACAGTTCCATTTGTGTGGTACAGTTCCACCTGTGTGGTGCAGTTCCACCTGTGTGGTAGAGTCTAAAATGAGGGGTCATCACACAGCATGTTTGAAGGCACTGCAGCATAAACAGAGAGCAAACCAGGAGCTGAACCCAACACTTCAACTTGTTCCTGAAAGGTGCTCTTTGTCACACACAGCTTGGTTTGCAGAACTGAGAACGGACCAAAACACTGCTACAAACTTTGCAAATCATGCTGCTTACTCCTCAGACCAACCCCACAACACCACTGACCCTTGATCTGGTGTGTCGGATCCAGGTCAAACAGGGTGGAGAGTCTATAAATGAGAGCAGCGAGAGCAGAGGTAAGAGGTGCTCAGGCCCTGACTTCACAAGAGGCTTTTGGCAGCAGGACATCACAGAGGAATGAAACACAGAGATGGAAGGAAGCGTCAGCAGCCATGAATGCTGAAAACCCTTCAGGTTCACAGCAGAGCTGGAAATCCACAGAGAACAGATACCATGACAACACCTGAGGCTCTGTGGTGAGCTCTGTGAAGATGACAGAGGGAAGTGAGATCAGAGGGCCACCAGGGCTGTTAGGAGGGATAGATAGATGATAGATAGATGATAGACAGATAGTGTAGTAGCACAATGTATGGCCATATATCCAAAATTTATTATTCTTTACATTAAACATTAAATTTACATTACAAAATCATCATCTCCCTGTTTGGAGTTGTTATTGAGAAGATATCGATGTCCCGGGAATTACTCCCATGTTTGGAAATGTTACCGGGAGGATGTTAATGTCACCAAGAAGTAGTTAATGTTCCGAGGAGTTCGTTGCACCACAACAATGTCAGTAGCCAAGACACACACGCACACGCACACACACACGCACACACACACACACACACATACACACACACACACATACACACACACACACACACACACTTGTAATCAAAACACACACCTCTTTGACTATAAAGACAGGTTGATGAGATGTGAGAGGGGGGCTTTCCTCAACATGGGCAACTTCTGTTTCTCTGTGTTATAGAACTTGTGAGACTTTGAGAATAAAACCCGTCGGCTGTACTCTATCTCTTTCTCTGGTCTATTCTTACATTTTTGTCACTTTGTGACTGGTTGAGGTTCCGATCGAATCCTCTATAATAGATGAATGGATAGATAGATAGATGATAGATAATAGATAGATATATAAATAGACAGAAAGGTAGATAGATAGATGGATAGATAAATAGATAGATAGATAGATAGATAGATAGGTAGATTGACAGATGGATAATAGATAGATATATAAATAGACAGAAAGGTAGATAGATAGATAGATAGATAGATGGATAGATAGATAGAAAGATGATAGATAATAGATAGATATATAAATAGACAGAAAGGTAGATAGATAGATAGATAGATAGATAGATAGATAGATGATAGATAATAGATAGATTGATAGATAGATAGATAGATAAATAGATGGATAGATAGATAGACAGAAAGGTAGATAGAGAGATAGATAGACAGACAGACAGATAGATAGATAGATAGACAGAAAGGTAGATAGATAGATAGATAGATAGATAGACAGACAGACAGATAGATAGATAGACAGAAAGGTAGATAGAGAGATAGATAGATAGACAGAAAGACAGATAGATAGATAGATAGATAGACAGATAGATAGATAGATAGATAGATAGATAGATAGATAGACAGACAGACAGATAGATAGATAGATAGATAGACAGAAAGGTAGATAGAGAGATAGATAGATAGACAGACAGACAGATAGATAGATAGATAGATAGACAGATAGATAGATAGATAGATAGATAGACAGGCAGACAGACAGATAGATAGATAGATAGATAGATAGATAGATAGATAGATAGATAGACATACCGATAGATAGACAGATAGATAGATAGACAGACAGAAAGGTAGATAGATAGACAGACAGAAAAGTAGACAGATAGATCGATAGATAGATAGATAGATAGATAGATAGACAGATAGATGGATAGATAGATAGACAGAGAGATAGATAGACAGATAGACAGATAGATAGATAGATAGATAGATAGATAGATAGATAGATAGATAGATAGATAGATAGATAGATAGATAGATAGATGGAGTGATGGTGGATGGATGCAAGGACGGATCGTCCTCATCCTTGCTAACCTTGTTTCACCTCATGTCTTCATTTCTTGGTAATTGGGTCAACCTGAGGTCACCATTATTCCTCACCAGTCGCTCCAGTAATTACTGACTATATAGTTCACCTGCCTGTTTAATTGTGGACCACAGCATTCCTCCTGGCAGCAGACGCGATAAAAGCTCAGACCCGTTTGCCTTTGGGACAGAACACCAGACAGAAGCCTTCACCAGACACCACTAACACAGCTCCCTCAGACTTTGGTGAGTTTGTCTGTGTATTTTTGCTCCGAGCTTCTCAGTGGATGTGGGCAGCTTTTACTCTGTAGTTGCACTGGTGAACATCTCTCCAAGAGCAGCACTTGCAGCTCCGTCTTATTGTGTGTTTGAAACAGGATCAATACTTCTCGATACAGACCTTCCTTTCTGTACTTTCATTATATTTTTAAAGCCAGCAGTTGAAACCGGATAAATTACCACGTTTTCTTCTCTTATTTATTTCTACTAATAAATATTTCTTGGTTCCAGGGTGAGACGTGACCTGCAACCATGACCAAACTGGTAGGCTTTCATATTTTCCCCCTTGGCTGTTTGACTCTGGAGGTGTCAGTGTTGGTCAGGGTCCACTGAGCTTGTGTTCAACTGTCTCCTACAGATCAGCGTCGCCGTGATCCTGCTGCTCGGTAAATTGGTTTTCATCAGCAGACAAAATGATGAGGACCAAACCTAACTTGTCTCGTGCTGTTAGATGGTATCATACACACATGTACTCACTGTGATGGTGAAAGAAAACACAGAGTGAGAAAATGTACTCTAAAATAAGTAGTTTCATGATAAATTTTGCATTAAATTAGCATTAAAATCCCAGTCTCAATCCAGTCAATATTGCCAGTGTCAACAGAGAACCTCCACACTCAAATATTCTGATGTTTTCATTCCTCAGGAGCCGCTGGATTGGCTAATGCAGGTCAGCAGACTATCTAATGTACTATCATGTATATCAATAAACTATCGTCCATCAGGCTTGATGAGTGTCAACTGCTGTTGGGAAAAGATTTAGCAGTAAAATGGGGGGGGGTGGGTTTCATCATCAATGCAGTGCAACAGTGGTCTCAGAGTTCAGATATGTGACTCTGGTCAAGGGGCTTCTTCTGTCGACATTCTTCTCACTACTGGGAATGGATTCTGGTTGGGAGGCGTCCTCCAGTGGGGGCGTCCCATCATTTTGGGATCATTGTCACTTGTCCATCATAGGACATGGACTTCATACGGTGACAGAAGTCAGTATGACATTGGTCTAACGGGCAACTGTTCCTGCTCCTGTGTAGAGTGTGGAGGCTCCATCAAGCTGAACTACGGTGATCCTCCAGGGTACATAAGTACACCCAACTACCCTCAGGAGTACACCGCTGATTTGGACTGTATCTGGGTCATCAGTGTGCCCAGCGGCAACAAAGTCCAGATTGATTTTGAGGACGCGTTCGACGTTGAGCCTGAGAGCAGGTAGCTACGTAGCTCTTTGTCTTTCCATTTCTGTCAGTGTGCTGCAGGGGAAACTGAATGTGTTCTTTATTTTCCATCAATGAGAATTCTCCTCACAGCTTTCTAATGTCATTATATGAATATTATGTTCTCTTATGTGTGCTTCTCAGGTGTACATACGATGCTTTGGAGCTGTATGATGGCTCAACCTCTAACAACCTAATTACCCGGTTATGTGGAGACACCCTGCCATTGACCCAAATGTCAACAGGGCCCTCCATGACACTCAGGTTCTACTCAGACAGCACGATCCATCACAAAGGCTTCAAAGCAAAGTACTCCATAGGTAGGCAAGAAGACACTCTCTCATCCAGACACACACACACACACACACACACACACACACACACACACACACACACACACACACTCTGAGAGTCCACACTCATGCTTCAGGGACACTGACACACTGAGATGTGCTTCAACCTCCAGTAAAACTATTGTTACAGCAAGAGCAGAACAGCTGGAAGAGGCTGCTTCTGCTTCTGTTGTTGGTGTCTGGTGTTCATTCAGGCTGTGCTTCAGATTCACTGATGTTCATGAGCTCTGAGTGAAGACTGTTCAACTGATGGTCCCATGAACTTTATCACTCATTTTCTGATTCATGTTTTCTCATGCAGGAGCTTCTGAGTCAGATGCTGGTAAGTAGACTGTTTCTATCATGCTGATAGCTCCCTCATGCTCCCTCCACACAAACATGACACTAAAAGTGTTTGCAGGCAGACTGAAATCAAACTCAGACATACGGAGGACACCCGAAGAGCTGGATGTGGCCCACAGGCCAGGCGTAGCTCGTGCCCTCAGCATCTCCTATGCCATGTAATCTTCGGCTGATCTCAAACTTGTATTTCTACTTCTCCTCCCTCCCAGAATGCTGGACTAAATGGTTTGATCGAGACAACCCAAATAGACGGGGAGACTTTGAGACTCTTGCATTTCTCCATCAAGAATATCCTGGGAAAATCTGTGAGACTCCCCTTCAGATTGAGGTCCAAACTACATCTGGGGCCAGCGTTGATACAACAGGGGACACGATTGACACGTGAGTACTGCATGCACTGTGAATTGATGCTTTTCTGACCACTTTACCTCAGAAAGTATGCAAATGCATCTCTTATGTTTCTGAGTCTTTGTTATTGTACCCCTGCTGGGTACCACCATAAACAACCTCATGCATAAGCAGTGAGCTGCTAAAGCAAACGGGTCACAGCCGTATCCTAGCAGACAGCAGCAGCGAGACAGCGCACTAAATCACAGGTCCTTACTGACCGCTTCATGTCACAGTTCGGACTTTTTTGGTGGAAGATAAAACAGCTGGTTATTACCCTAAAAACATCAGGCCAAACCCCTCAGACAGCAGAGTTGTCAGTCCATCAACCGTCCTGACTGAACTTTGGTTCCTTCTGCAGATCTGACACAACCACTGGATTCATCTGTAGAAACTCTGACCAGAAGCCGGGACGCTGCAGTGATTATAAAGTTCGCTTCCAGTGCTCACGCAACTTCTGCTGCAGAGAAGGGAATTGTGAGTACATGAATCCTTTGAAGCATCACTAGATAATTTGTGTTTAATTAGTAGTAGACGAAGTTAGGTTCCATCCTCTTGTTTGGTTTCTGTCTAGTGTGCTGGACCAACTGGTACGACTCAGATGATCCTGATGGAAGAGGGGACAGGGAGCATTTGAGTGTGCTGCAGGACAAGTATCCTGGAGAAATCTGTGACAGCCCTCAGGAAATCGAAGCCATGACTGTTGACGGAACCCCAGCTGGACGGACAAACCAGAGCTTCAAACAGTAAGTTGACTTGTTGGAAAACAGTACTGACTTCAGCGTCATCAGCACTGTATATCTAATCACAGACCTGTAGTCGCCCTCAGCTAATCAATGCCTTTCATCATGGTAAGTTTCAACTCTTAGGAACCTGATAGAATAAAATACACCATCTGATCAGAAGAAGGCCAACTCTTTGAAGGGCCAAGGGGAGAGAAGACGTAAACATTTAACTACGTCCAGGTCTGACAAACATCTAAAGTGATCATGAGTTGCTTGTCAGCATGGAAGGCAAAACCATCTAACAACAGTGCTGAGTCTGATTCAGTGGCGAAAGGACTATCTGGTGAACCCATCCGGCAAAGTGAGTGTGGTGCACGGTAACTACAGGATTCATGGAGCCCAGGTTGATGTTAGGGAGGAAGGAAAGTCCAGGATGTTAATGGAACTGAGGTGGCTTACATTCAGGGAATTTTTTTCAAATTTTCACTGTTTCTTAGTGAAACAGAAATCAGAAAACACTGCAAGGTGTGTGCGTTTCAGAGAAGACGAGTGCACCAATGACTAACTAGCTTAAACACTTTTCCAGCTTCAGTCCAACTGAGGGGCTGGTCTGTTGGCATGACGATCAACAGCCGGGAATAAGGTGTTATGACTACAAAGTCCGCTTTGGATGCCAGTGCCCCATGAGTGCTGCTGCCACCAGCTCCATGAAGACACCAAGACTCCAAGAGAAATCATAAATTCAGATCCTCGGGGACTTCATTGCTATTACTTATGTTTCCTCTTCCTATGATCTACAGTAATCAAACCTGTTCATAAAGACATTAAGGTAGACAGCATGTTTGGGGTTCTGGGAATAGCATGGAACTTTGAATCCAAGTGAAATCTAACATTTAAGTTATAATTCTGTAGAATTCATAATTAGAATAAAGCTGCACAGTTTTCAAAATAAGTTGTGATTGTTTTGACGAAGATTGTGATGTGATTTGGGACATTAGCGGGAACGTTAACGGGATTATAACCCACAATTAGCCTGCAGGAAATCTTGTGCCTTAGTGGGATTTGGAAATAGCAGTAGACCTTGTTGGGATTTCAGTCCAAGTTGGATTAACTTCAGAACACTCATCTGCTGGACCTGTGACTTGTGATATGAAAACTGATGAATGTCTTAAAAACATGTTTCCAGAGAAATAGTTATTTTTTTAATCTCAGGGGCATTTTCTGCTGATTAATGTTGAGGTGCTGTTTGCTAAGTAGAACGGTGGATTGTTAATCATGATGAAAAGAATCATTGTTGTCTCATTTGTATATTGACTTAATCCTGCGCTGTCCTTGGATTGTCTCTGGAATACCTTCTGCGAATACAAAGAAATGTTCATGCTGAGGATTTTGTCTTGTGTCTTTGCATTTCTCTCCCTTGAGCTAAATGTACCCTGCAAACACTGAAGCTCTTGCGTCGACTGGCAGCTTTTCCAGACTGTCCAGGAATGACATAAACATGCACCAAGAGTCTACTTCAAAGCAGCTACACATTACATTATGTTAATGATTCCTGCTAGTGAAAACGTGTAAAGCACGAAACAAGATACACCCACTAGGGCAGGTACAATAAGCACATCATCAGATAATTAGCCCTGTAAAGCCTGAACTATGAAATAATTGACAGAAAATTCCAATTCTCAGAAATTGGAGCCTTTAATGGTCCTTCTGAACAAACTAACATTTTTTTCTCAAATATCAATTTCCATATGTGAGTTTCAATTTGATACATCCAACCACAAGGCTCAAAGTTTCATTTTTTTTAAACAAACAAAAACATGTTGTGGCGAGCGGGGGGTACTAGTCAAAGGCAAATCACAGTAAAAAAAAAATTAAACAAGACAACGCCACCCTGGGAGTTTCACCCAGGGAATTTAAATACTATAATATCAGAGTTAAGGCACTCCGGTTCGTTAACCCTGAAAGCAGGAGACGTGGTTCAGGTACAAAAAAAAAAGTTTTATTTGTTATAATACTTTAAAATTTAGATCACGTTTAAAACTCCATACAAGACACTGGGCAAGGTGAGGGGAAATAGGGAAGCCGCTCAGAGCTGAGGCTACCAGGGTGGACTGGGCCACGAGGGCAATTTGGGAGCCCAAAAAAAAGGTCACCCCATACACACGTGGCACTATCACACAGAAAATGCAGTTCATACACACACTCACAAGTGTTATTTAAGTGCACAAACCAAACGGGGGGTGAACAACACAGGACACGGGAAAGGGGATCACACCACCTGCGACACCCATTCCACCACCTTTGGGGCCTTCAGCTCCTGGGGAAATAAGGAGAAAACCAAACTATATTGATGGGAAGATCCCAAACAAAATTACTTAAATTACTAATTGAACTCAGGATATATAAATGAAATCAAAATAATTTTTAACACTACCCAAAACAATATGGCCTACAAGATATGGTCAAACAAAGTAGATATAGACTACGCAAAATAACTGGAATGAAATGATAAAGTAATTGACTAATCAATCACAAAATACCCACAAAACAGAATGAAACTAATCAAATCAAGCCACTCAAAGGAAGCGATACTGAAATCAAACAACCCAATAACAAAAAAGAAAATGGTAATTCACTGATTGAACACAAGATAACTGAAATGAAGAAAATAAATGAGTTAATTTATCAAAAAAAAGTCCTCACTGAATGAAATATGACAAAAGATAAGTTAATCAAACAGACAAATGAAAACTAACCACCTTTAACCACACATATAAATTATGGGAATTGGACTGCACCAGCCAGAACCCACAGCAACAGATGACAGGTGTAGGTGTGAGACACCACGTGGCTGGCGTGAACTTCAGCCAAGCGTGGACCACGGTGGCAAGGCAAAACACAGGCAGAATCCGATCGTGGCAAAGCAGCAGTGTTTCTTTAGGGCCTTGCGATATCCACTGTACCTCCCAGCAATCTTACACCGCGGCTCCTGCAATAAATAAACACTAATCTGAGTAAACTAAATACACAAAAAAAGAATGGCGTGGCGTCTTCATACCACTCATGCGAGCTCGCTGCGTGCGCCACATGAGAGGAGAGCACAGAGTGATCAGCAGAACTACTGTTCAAAGATACATCTTGCGGATACGCAAGGACACATCATCAGTGATGTTGTATCCTGGGATCATTGGGGGTTTCAGGTCTTTCAACATCAGACCCCCTCAGCCAAGGCAACCTGACCGGGGTGATCAATCCCTGGCTTATGCGCCTCCGGGATCGCGTTCTTCAGCACTCCAGTCCAACAAAGAGTCCAATTTAGCAGCCAGCCAATCGGCGGCTCGCTTTAGCCAGCAGATGATTTGATTGGTCGACGGCATCCGGCTACCTTTTTCCTGGTGCGCTCGGCGTTTTCCGTCACTGTTCTTCTGCGACTCCGACAGGTAAGCCTCGCTGCGCTCTTCCTTGCCCTACAAAGACCAGAAACTTCACAAAAACTTTACCACGCCGAATGACGGACTTTGTGGTGTCTTCTCCTTGATATTTCTTGCGACTGTTTGCACTTTTTCACACCGAATGACGAACTACTTGGCGTTGTTATTTCTTGAGACTGTTTGGAGCTTTGCGGCTTCTGCGAGCGGACTTCGCGCTGTACGTTTGCACAAACGCAGGAATGGAAAAAAAAAATGAGACTTGTTATCGGTTCCATGCAAACGTCCTTCTTGAAGCAATAAACACCACATATTTATGTCGGTGTCGTGTCCGAACGTGTAGCTCCCGTTTGTGTGTCTTAACGTGGACGGAAGTACGGCGTTTTCCGCCGCCATGGACGCCAACAGTTCCGCTATATTTAATTATTTATATATATATATATATATATATATATATATATATATATATATATTTTTTTTTAATCTGTTGATGAATATACATTGCTCATTATACTTGAAGGAATGAATGAGGCAGGCGCTGTGTGGCAAAGAGTGCATTTTCTGTAGTTTGTGCTTGTGCGTGTGTGTGTGCGCGCGCCCGCGTGCGTGCGTTTGATTACAGGCGTCATGCTAAAAGAGGGTGTTTTGCGTGACTCTTTGCATAATGGATTACAAACCCGTATTCCGATTTCACGGAGCTACGTCCAGCGAGCTCACCCTGGCTCCAATGCCTGCAGCGAGATGGCTGGCCCAAGCTGGGAAAGCGAAGGTCACGCAGGTCAAGAAGCCCGACCTGGTGAGGGAGGAGGCGAAGACCCGTGTGCTCCAGGCCGGAGGTGACCCTGGTTGCTTCCAGCTGGTGCTCAGTGAGATCGAGCTCCAGTTTGGCAAATACCAGGGGCAGACGTTCAAGTGGCTCCTGAGCAACGACGTGGGCTACGCCAGCAGCCTTCTGGTTGCTCACCTGCAGGAGAGGGACAGCGAGTCGCTCCTGGCCGGAAACAAGGACGCCCTCGCCTCCTACGCTCGTCTCTTCCCAGAAACGGCCGCCACCATCGAGGGGCGTAGGATGTGCGAGGGGCACTCCTCGGTGCGAAGCATGGATGGGGCCGTCGTGGGTTTTGGCGCTCACTCCGGGGTGACCCCGCGGGACGTGTACGACTCCCCCCTTGGCAAAAGGAGATCGTAAGTGTTGCTCTCTTGAGGTGCGTCCAGTTCAAGTGACGGGACGGCCAGGCCTTGACTGTTTTTGGTCTCGCTGTCTGCAGTTATGTGCAGTGGGTGAAGAGGCAGAGGGTGAGGCCTGGGTCGCGTATGTATGTGCTTCAGACATACATACTGGGCAGGGATATGGAAGCTGCAGCACCAGCCTCCTCCCACCAGCAATTCCATCTTGATTTGATCATCATAGGATGGATTTTGGGCTGGACGGCCTCTGACCCCCAGCAGGGAACACTGCACTCTGCCTCCGCATACTTGACAGTCTGACTTAGAACCCATCTGTTAAAACTGCCTTTTATTGAAGTTGTGGTGTTGACCTGCCTCTTAACTTTTTATCAGGATCGCTCAAAAACAACAAGGCCGAATTTCACAAAATCCGACACATACAGGACTTGACAAGACAGCAGAGAGGACTTGAAGTCTCGTCCTGTATGCTGGCTTCACTGCCATGTTAATCTGTGTTGTTGCTGCTATTTTTTATGCATTTCAAGGTGACAATAGTTACCGGTGTTATTGTTTGGATCATCATTGTTGGTGTTCTCCTTTCTTCTATCAAATCCCTCAAAGTATGCTCTCTCTCTTCTCTGTGAAACAGCATCATCTATACGAATGAATGAATGAGTGAATATTTTATTTTCGTGTCTGAACATTGGCATGACCCATCCCACATGGGATTATACAGACAAATTAAATCTAACCAAAAAATAAGGTTCACATTCCGGAAAGTCATATTTACAATCACTCTTCCAGATATCAAAAACACATGCACGCACACACACACACAGACACAGACACACACACACACACACACACACACAGCCAGTTATTGTAACCTAGGGACAGAGAGAGGGTCCAGAGGTACAGAGGACACATTTCATCACCATAGATGGTTCTACATCAAGATAATTCTTCCTCAAAATTTGATACAATTTCAGCTAATATACCTATAGCTGGCGTCTGAAATCAGAAACCTGATCACTGTTGTTCGGGAGTCACAGCATCCCCATCCACCAAGAGACACTGATCTGGCGGAGAAGGTCAAAACAAGGTCTTTACTTCTCGAGAACTTTTTATCAGATCAGTCCATTCTTTTAAAAAAAAAATACACACACACACACACACACAGGGCAAAATCATAAATAAGCAGACGAAATGAGCCTTAAGTGTGTATGTTTTTAAGAGTAGCAACATATTAGCATTTTTTTTTTTCATTTGTCTCCCTCAGAGTCTCAAACTACAGGACAGGGACGTTTCATTTGGAGCTTTTTATCACTTTTTTTTCCTTTTTTGCTGCATTGACCTGTTCACCTCTCACTCCCGACACACCTGGGATTGTAATCACACCTTCCCTTTCCACTGATACCCTGTGAAACTGTCCAATCGCAAAAAAGCGTCGTTAACACTTTTTTACTCCTGCTCATGCAGTTGCAGTGTGACTTTGAATAAAAGCACCTTCTCCCCCGCCCCTCTCTCTGAGCCGGTCACATGATCCACTTGTTTGGTCCAGGGGAGCTTTTACACCTGAACTTATGATTCGGATCCAAATTAAAAGTCAGATGTGAAAGGTTCCCTCAAACACCTTGAATTTCCAGTAGATGCTTTTCTCTCAACGAACCCTGGTGGGTTTGACTGGACTGCTCTTGGTCCAAGGGAACCCGGGTACAGAGGTGTGAGAGGAAACTGGATAAATACAGGAAATGAACCAAAAAAAAGTTAATCAAACATGAATATGACACTGTAAAACGACGAGGGGGAGGAGCTATGAGTGGCACTCTACCAGGGTTGAAAAGGTAACAAATGCCACACTTGAACAGTTTATTTTGACACCACAGACCCCGGACAGGTAAACATGCCTTTAGAATTGTGGTAGCTTTTCTCTTCTGACCGGCCGATGTTTGTTTACCATGTCTGGTGCTGGAACACTCGTGATGTGGCTATCTAGAGTGAAAATGTATGGTTGGAAGCGTTTTCTAACTTTGAGCTTTAAAAAAACCAAATTACTGAAGGAACTGCAACCATAAGATTCAAATCACAACAAGGCTTCTTCTGTAACAGCAATTAAAAACTATTCCAACCACAACGTGTGTGTGTGTGTGTGTGTGTATATATATATATATATATATATATATATATTCACACATACACATATATATATATATATATATATATATATATATATTAATGTACACGTATATACTAGGAGGGCAACGAAATAGTCAACAAACGAAACAATACTAAATAAGAGACAGGGCTCACGAAACAAAATAAAGATTAAAGAAAATCAAAAATCAGAAATGCAAAAATCAGATATTTTTTATTTTCTTCCTCAATATGCAGACATACAAGTTCTTGCTGTGTCAGTACAAAATTAAATGCTCCTTACTTTGAAAAACAAAGTGTTTGTATTTTTTCTCTTGTTTAGACTACAATGCAAATACAAACGTATTCAATTAAAAAAGTGCTTTGTTGTTGTAAACACTGACGACAACTACCTTCTTAAACGAAAAGGAAAACTAATATTCAATAACCCTCAGGGCTGCAGCCTCGTCTAGATCTGGAATGTCTGACCTCAGTGAGCTGGAATATTTAGCCTTCAACAGGTGCTTCTTATCCTTCCATCATGCTAGCAGCGCTCGCCGCAGTCTACGGTGTTGTGGACCCCCATTGTTTGCACACGGCTTTTGTTTAATCCACCATCGTCTCTCCGTTGCCTTGTCTTTGACATGGGAAGCCAAAACAAGTCCACACAACCGGTTTGTTTGACGAAGGAGCGTCCGCTACTTGTTCGACCTCGTCTCCCTCCATTTTGTAAATAATGGTTTCGCTGTTTCTTCTTCTTCTTCTTCTTTTCATTTGTGTGTTCAGTAGGTGAGAGGGTCCAAATCATCAGGGGTGGGGGCGCGGCGCAGCTTCGCATTGTTGTTTTTTTAATGTTTTACACGGATTTTTATTTCGTTCGTCTTTGAATTTTATTTCTTCATTTTTATTTAATTTGTATACACACACACACACACACACACACACACACACACAGTGTCCACCCGTGTATGTAAGTCACAATTTAAATAATGTATGTAGGCTAATTTATGTACCATTCATATGGAAATGACGCCTATAATTGCTTGGAGTGTACAGTTAAACTACTCAGCACATGCTTTTAGGGCAAATTTCCATTCATTCACATCAGAAAAGATTGCAAATTAGTTGTCAAATTCACATTTTCGTACAATTGTCTTATTGTTTTCTGCTTTCTCCCATTCCTGCCGCTTTATATTTATAATTTATTACATCCCTTAACTGAGTTAGAACAAAAACATCATTAATTGATCAAATGTGATCCATTGTTATAAATTCAACTTCCCAACTTGTGGCTGACGACAATCGAATAGTAGTTCGTTGTAATTCACAAATACTTGAGTAAATACTTTTTACAGACTGAGACGCCTTTCTTCTAGCTAAATATTTATTTGAATTTACAGCATATCATTAAAGAAAAGTCCTACTGAGTGTTAATATTTGATTTCAGGACTTACCAACAGTGTTTGTCCTCCTAGCCGGGTGTCGGGATGTAGTTTCAGGAGGTTTCTCTCTGTTGGGACGCTCAGTGGGTAACCTGTGCTTCTCAGATGAACCGAGAGCCACGTGATTTAACGGTTGGAAGATGTTAGACATATATACATTTCGATCACCGACGTATCTTGACGTCATTTACTGTAATTAAAAAATGCGCGTAGCAACCGTGACGTCACACATTGGGTTACTTCCTCCCTTCTTGTTTCATTGATTGCTGGCTATCGTTAAACCTACAGACGCTTCACTGCCACCTACTGGACTGGAATGTGAACGAGTAAATTGGCGGGAAGAAAACAACAGAGAGTATTTGGCCTAAAAATCCACCGTCCATCGTCGTCTTCCGCTTATTCCTCACTAGTAAGGGTCGCGGGGGGGCTGGAGCCTATCCCAGCATCTACGGGCGAGAGGCAGGGTTCACCCTGGAGAGGTCGCCAGTCCATCGCAGGGCCAACATACAGAGACGAACAACCATTCACACTCACAATCACACCTACAGTCAATTTAGAGTATCAATCAGCCTCGTCCCCAAATTGACGTCTTTGGACTGTGGGAGGAAGCCGGAGTACCAGAGAGAACATGGAGACTCCACACAGAAAGATCCCACGCCCGAGCCGGGACTCGAACCCGGAACCTTCTTGCTGTGAGGCCACAGTGCTGACCACTGCACCACCGTGCAGCCCGGCCTAAAAATCAATTTAAATAAATCGCTGATATTAGCACTGAAGGAATGCAACATCTCAGAAATAAATGGTATTCCTGTGAAGGATACACTCACATATTTGGGTGTTCTCATTAATACAAATGTAAAACCCCTAACACCTCAAATTTTGACCCAATAGTTGAACCTAGGAATGTTTTGTAGCTCCTTTTTGGTTCTAGACCTGAAATTTATGTGACAGCTCCAGGATGCGATATTTTTTTGGGGAAACATTGATGTTACCAAAAAAAATGTTCAAACAAATTTATTAGAAATCTTTTGATAAATGAATCTGTTCCTTCTGCAAAAATATATTGGAATTTTCTTTACAGAGATGCAGATTAGAAGTGTGGCTGATCGGGGATACATTTTGTTGAAAGTATCTTTCAAAACTACACGTAGAATGTATCCAGCTAAAAAAACATTAGAGAGATTTAAAATTGAAACTAATACCCTTGTAATTTCTGTGGCTGGTGTGAAGAATCCATCAAACATTTATTTTATCACTGCTTGTATCGTCGAATATTCAGGGCCAGCACGGAGAATTTTATTAAAAGGAAAACAGGACAGTCTTAACATCTGCAAGAAAAGGACATTTTTCTTTATTTTGAAGACAACCAAGTCAAAAAGGACTTCACTTGATTCCTACAACTTGTTTTAATTTTGGGTAAATTTCATTTTCATAAGAGGAAATGGTCCGACCGCAAACCACACTTGACAGTTTTTTTTAAAGGAACTTCATCAGCACAGCAATCAATGGACTTAGAAACCCAAAAGCCTCAAAAAGAACTTTATTTTGGAAAAGGTTTTTTTATGTGTTTGATATTTTTCATCTCTCTTTCTTTCTGATTATTTGTCTTAAGTTACGATCTCTTCGTTTTACGTTCCTACGTTGTTGCACCCCTGGCTAAACAGCTTTGTTTGGTATGTTTGCGTTCATTCGTTAAAAGAAAAAAGAAAACAACAGGAAGTAAGACTCGTTAGACCGCGCATGCACAATGCCGACTGATTGCTTCTCTAATTATGGGGGCAAATTTGCTGTCAGGGGGCGTTCATTTTCGACATGGGAAAGGCGAGAGGACATTTCTTTTCACACAACCTTTCTTTTTTGTGGTCAGTCTTCTCATAATGAGCACGAGTGTTTGCTGTACAATGTGTGTTTCTGTTTTTGACATGCTTGTGGAAGGAAGGACAGACTTTGATCCACCTTATTCATCAAACTTTACTGCTGCCAAAAAGGTATGTCTTTTAAAGCCGATTTTTACTTTAAACATCTTGTAATAAGATAGAATGCAATATACATGTACAAGTATCATCAAAATGAACTGCCAACATTTTAAATTAAGTCTCTATTATCAACAGCCAAGAATTACCAAAAAAAAAATCCAGTCTGTAATGAAAGGCCTCCATTGGTTCAGCTCAAAACTAGCGATGCAGGCAGGTTTGGTGAACGGAACCTATTTTAAACCTAGAATGTTCCTTGTTCAAGAACCTACACCGCACCGGTTGGGTGGGAAAATGGCAAAAATACAGCTGAGTCTTCTACTTGTGTTCATCCACCTTCGTGCGGTAATCTATAAGAAAACCTGTCCTGGCCTAATGGAGATCATCAGACAAAAAAACCCAAAATGGAGATGGACAATGTTGAGTTTATAAATAATCCAGAAAAAGATAAGTCACTGGAACGGGCTTCTAAGCCAGTGAAACACAATTTAATTAATAACAACCTCTGAATCTGCTCCAGATAGGCTGAAACGTGAATGTCGGGGAGAAAAATAGACAGGCAGAGAGAGAGAGAGAGAGAGAAAGAAACAGAGAGAAAAGGGCCAGGCTGCTCGCGGCCACACCAGAGACCAAAGGCATGCACAGATGGAGACTCTCACACTTGCTGGCAGTTTGGAGAGTCAGACTGCATCTCCATGCAGCTGTTGGCACTTTTGACAGCTTCCACTGTGTGTTCATGACCAGAGTCCAAAAAAGCCCCCAAGTCCCAGAACTTCAGCATTCACTGTTGTCAAGAGGGCACACTTATACCACAAAAAAAGACAGAAGAAAATACCCCCCCCCCCAAAAAAAAGAAAAAAGAAAGTCCTCCACACACTCATTAAATAAAGATTGTTGAACTCTGAGAAGCGCCGTTGCAGGTCCTCTCTGCACTCTAGAAAAAGAACATGGAGTGTTCTTCACCGGCTGACTTACTGACCCCATTGTCAAAACATGCATGCAAAATAGAAGACATACTTGTTTAACAAGTCCACGCGTTTTGCTTTGAAGTATGCCTCCATCTTTGAATTATGCATAATTTGAAATATTTGTGCGGAGTGAAATGTGAAGCTAATTCTGCTGGCCTTCTTGGGGAAGAAAAAAAAAGTTGCAAGCATTTTTGGCAAAAGTTGAATATCTTTTCTAAACACCAAAAACATGTAGTTCCTTGTATATAACCATGGGCTCTGCAGCCGTTCAGGCCCTGCTTGACACAAATGGCCGCTAGCTTCTTCTGCTGCATGCCAGTGGTCCTTTTCTGGCCCGGGTGACCTATTTTTTTGTCAAATGACCCAATACAACAGCCAGAGTTGTCACTGTGTTATAAGGCAGATGCAATTCAAGAAGTTTCTCATTTTTTTTATTACTATTATGAATGCATCCGAAACTGTTGTTAGTGTGAGCCCAAGCTTTTTCTTTTCCTGCTTGATCTGGAGGATGTCATGCCTTCTGCTCCATTTGTATCCGACTCCCTTTAGTTCCAGAGAGACTTCAGCGATGTAAAGCTCTCTGAATAAGAGCCAAACCTGCTTTATCTGACTCACCTCCCGGCTGCTATTTTGCCACATCCTCGTTATTTACCTGGTGGGAAATGTCACAAAGAAGGCTTTGGTAGACACCTTTACACCCCCCCCCCCCCCCCCCCCGCTTTCTCTAACCCTGCCTGTCTTCCCTCCTTCCTTCTTTTATCCACCTCCCCTTCCTTTCTTCCTTTCTGTTGCTGGATCTGGTTCTGAGTCCGGCTGCAGTGTTTTGAGACAGTTTGCTGGGATCTTGTGTGAGACATGAAAAGAAAGCGCAAAGCATTAATCTAACCGAGCTAAAATGAATGCATGCATCACTGCTTCCAAGTGTTTCCTCAGCTGGAAGGAGGCATGGTTGCTTAGGTGGTATTTTTCAGTGAACAATTGGAAGTTATGATGTGCCTTGGATTTATTTCAATGATTTGAAAACACTGAAGCTCCCATTTTTCACAAAGATGCTATTGACCAGTAGAGTAGAGGGCTTTTTAAGCTTCGGAGTTATCAGTCATTGAGGATGTTGGACAATGGAGTTGATATGTTGGCTACTGTGTTGTTACTGGGTAATTAACCTCTTGACACTCTGATTCCTGCCAGCTTTCAAAAATGTTAATTCAATACTTCACCCAGAAAAAAGTGTAACTTGACTTTCAAGCGCTCCAAAATACGTAAATTTATCATGCAAAGATTTCATTTGAAGTTAACGGAAACTAATTTTCTTCAGCTTATCCAGTTAATGGTCGGGGGGGGGGGGCTGGAGTCTATCCCAGCAGCCTTCAGGTGAGAGGCAGGTTCACCCTGGGCAGGTCACCAGTCCATCACAGAGCCAACACATAGAGACAGACAACCATCCACACTCACAGTCACACCTACAGTCAATTTAGAGTATCAATCAGCCTCGTCCCCTCTTGATGTCTTTGGACTGTGGGAGGAAGCTGGAGTACCAGAGAGAACCCACACAGGAACAGGGAGAACATGCAGACTCCACACAGAAAGATCCTGTGCTGGAGCCGGGACTGGAACCTTGAACCTTCTTGCTGTGAGGCCACAGTGCTGACCACTGCACCTCCATGCCACCCTGCCCAAAATCCTCAGTTTACAAACTCTAGCATAACTTCCCATACAATCCACATTGTCGTTCTCTAGCCATAAACTCAACAATCCACAATTTGAGCTAAAAACAAACTCCCCTGGTTTTGCACATGGTCGGACCAAACCACAAGTCAAATATTCCTCTTGAGCTTAAACAAACGTGTCTGCAGTCTTTAGAATCAGCTGATGGGGTGCAGACTTTTAAATGCCAGCTTAAAAAAAAAAAGACAATAATTTCAAGCTTCATAAAAGGCAAAAAATAAATGCTTCTCTTTGTAAACACTGTAAACAAAACCAGTAATCTGGCAACAGAGCCTCAGGAGGGGTTGCCATTATTACAATTAGAGACCGTTAAAAACACAGTTTGAGGAGCTTCATGTGATAATGGCTGCATATATTTTTATTAACTGACTCCACAAGCACATTTTTAAACGAGCATGTTTTCTGTGTGCGCCGTTCTTCTTTTTTATTGGACCCATTTGCATGCTGTAAGGGAATGTTCACAGGTTGGCTATATGTATAATGGAATCTTTTCATAATTAGGAAAACCGAGTTAACTCCACTAATATGGGTAATGATATTAGATGTTAAATTTCACAGTTTGTGACTCACCCATTCTCATCATTAGAAGAGTCTTGGTTTTAAGTTTTAATTACAGAAACTACAAAAAGTCCAAATCAGGTCATGCAGGAGGATGTTTTTTGGTGCAAAATTTGCATGAATGAATAATGTGTCCTCTGAGTCATTTATGTGAGGAGAAACACATTTAAACACACTTCACGGCGTATTAAGAAGGTTTATGGCCACTCTTCTTTCATCCATTCTTTCTTTCATAACTTCTAAATGCACCAAAGAAATGTTTTACTACACCTTCACCCATCCATTTAATCCATTTAATCCATCCATCAGGATTAATCCATCGTTTCTGGTGTGGTGGGCTGGATCGGTCTCAATAAGGTACCAGAGTTTTTTGATATTATTCTTGTTGTTTTGAATCAGTGAGAAGTACACATACAAACTAAGCCATACAGATTGCGGCAAAAAATATGAAGCTGAATCTTTGATCCAGGTCTCTTTGTAGCCTCTTCTGTACGATTCAAAGATGGAGACTCACTAGTTTTTGCAAGTCTGATGAAGAGCACCTTTGTTCAAAACATCCCTGTGTAATAAAACCCTTCAATGGGAGCTCTCTTTTATGGTCATTTCTATCCATTACTAGGAGCTAATTAAGTGATGTAATCCAGGGAATGGGAACCACAAAGGCTTCCGGTGTAATTGTCACCTGTCATTTCCTCACTGGCCCAGATCTTCCTTTCCTGTTTTGTACTGTAGCCAATGTTTAAATCCACCCATTCTCTTCACCGCTGCTGCCATTAGTGCACCCTGGACAGGTTATCACAGCCCTGACCTAATTTGCATAGTTTGGTCGAACAGAAAAGTCAAAGTTTTCTGTATTCCTTTTGGTTTTAACTCGTTTGAGGATAAACGGTAAAGATCAGAGAAAATCAAAGAAGATCAAAGAAGTCTTTTAATTAGTGCTCTGTAAATTGTTCCACTTCAATAATATTACTTTATTATGGACATATGACAATAGCCTTCTGAAACTCAGCGTCTTAGAGCCTTAGTACAAAAAATACAAAAAATACAAAATCTGTTTCCAACATTCCGAACACTCCCTGATTGCAGCTCCCTGAGAACATTTTCACACTCACGGGGGACCAAGACAAACACAAGGAAGAAGGATTTAGAGGGAAAGAATGAATGTAATGAGAGTGGGGAGTTAATGGACAGAAAGTGGATTTTAAATGGATGGGTGAAGGTGTAGTAAAACATTTCTTTGGTGCATTTAGAAGTTATGAAAGAAAGTATGGATGAAAGAAGAGTGGCCATAAACCTTCTTAATACGCCGTGAAGTGTGTTTGAATGTGTTTCTCCTCACATAAATGACTCAGAGGACACATTATTCATTCATGCAAATTTTGCACCAAAAAACATCCTCCTGCATGACCTGATTTGGACTTTTTATAGTTTCTGTAATTAAAACTTAAAACCAAGACTCTTCTAATGATGAGAATGGGTGAGTCACAAACTGTGAAATTTAACATCTTGTATCATTAGCCATATTAGTGGACTTAACTCGGTTTTCCTAATTATGAAAAGATTCCATTATACATATAGCCAACCTGTGAACATTCCCTTACAGCATGCAAATGGCTCCAATAAAAAAGAAGAACGGCGCACACAGAAAACATGCTCGTTTAAAAATGTGCTTGTGGAGTCAGTTAATAAAAATATATGCAGCCATTATCACATGAAGCTCCTCAAACTGTGTTTTTAACGGTCTCTAATTGTAATAATGGCAACCCCTCCTGAGGCTCTGTTGCCAGATTACTGGTTTTGTTTACAGTGTTTACAAAGAGAATAATTTATTTTTTGCCTTTTATGAAGCTTGAAATTATTGTCTTTTTTTTTTTTAAGCTGGCATTTAAAAGTCTGCACCCCATCAGCTGATTCTAAAGACTGCAGACACGTTTGTTTAAGCTCAAGAGGAATATTTGACTTGTGGTTTGGTCCGACCATGTGCAAAACCAGGGGAGTTTGTTTTTAGCTCAAATTGTGGATTGTTGAGTTTATGGCTAGAGAACGACAATGTGGATTTTATGGGAAGTTATGCTAGAGTTTGTAAACTGAGGATTTTGGGCAGGGTGGCATGGAGGTGCAGTGGTCAGCACTGTGGCCTCACAGCAAGAAGGTTCAAGGTTCCAGTCCCGGCTCCATCACAGGATCTTTCTGTGTGGAGTCTGCATGTTCTCCCTGTTCCTGTGTGGGTTCTCTCTGGTACTCCAGCTTCCTCCCACAGTCCAAAGACATCAAGAGGGGACGAGGCTGATTGATACTCTAAATTGACTGTAGGTGTGACTGTGAGTGTGGATGGTTGTCTGTCTCTATGTGTTGGCTCTGTGATGGACTGGTGACCTGCCCAGGGTGAACCTGCCTCTCACCTGAAGGCTGCTGGGATAGACTCCAGCCCCCCCCCCCCCGACCATTAACTGGATAAGCTGAAGAAAATTAGTTTCCGTTAACTTCAAATGAAATCTTTGCATAATAAATTTACGTATTTTGGAGCACTTGAAAGTCAAGTTACTCTTTTTTCTGGGTGAAGTATTGATTTACCATTTTTGAGAGCTGGCAGGAATCAGAGTGTCAAGAGGTTAATTACCCAGTAACAACACAGTAGCCAACATATCAACTCCATTGTCCAACATCCTTAATGACTGATAACTCCGAAGCTTAAAAAGCCCTCTACTCTACTGGTCAATAGCATCTTTGTGAAAAATGGGAGCTTCAGTGTTTTCAAATCATTGAAATAAATCCAAGGCACATCATAACTTCCAATTGTTCACTGAAAAATACCACCTAAGCAACCATGCCTCCTTCCAGCTGAGGAAACACTTGGAAGCAGTGATGCATGCATTCATTTTAGCTCGGTTAGATTAATGCTTTGCGCTTTCTTTTCATGTCTCACACAAGATCCCAGCAAACTGTCTCAAAACACTGCAGCCGGACTCAGAACCAGATCCAGCAACAGAAAGGAAGAAAGGAAGGGGAGGTGGATAAAAGAAGGAAGGAAGGAAGACAGGCAGGGTTAGAGAAAGCGGGGGGGGGGGGGGTGTAAAGGTGTCTACCAAAGCCTTCTTTGTGACATTTCCCACCAGGTAAATCACGAGGATGTGGCAAAATAGCAGCCGGGAGGTGAGTCAGATAAAGCAGGTTTGGCTCTTATTCAGAGAGCTTTACATCGCTGAAGTCTCTCTGGAACTAAAGGGAGTCAGATTCAAATGGAGCAGAAGGCATGACATCCTCCAGATCAAGCAGGAAAAGAAACAGCTTGGGCTCACACTAACAACAGTTTCGGATGCATTCATAAGAGTAATAAAAAAAATGAGAAACTTCTTGAATTGCATCTGTCTTATAACACAGTGACAACTCTGGCTGTTGTATTGGGTCATTTGACAAAAAAATAGGTCACCCGGGCCAGAAAAGGACCGCTGGCATGCAGCAGAAGAAGCTAGCGGCCATTTGTGTCAGGCAGGGCCTGGACGGCTGCAGAGCCCATGGTTATATACAAGGAACTACATGTTTTTGGTGTTTAGAAAAGATATTCAACTTTTGCCAAAAATGCTTGCAACTTTTTTTTTCTTCCCCAAGAAGGCCAGCAGAATTAGCTTCACATTTCACTCCGCACAAATATTTCAAATTATGCATAATTGAAAGATGGAGGCATACTTCAAAGTAAAACGCGTGGACTTGTTAAACAAGTATGTCTTCTATTTTGCATGCATGTGTTGACAATGGGGTCAGTAAGTCAGCCGGTGAAGAACACTCCATGTTCTTTTTCTAGAGTGCAGAGAGGACCTGCAACGGCGCTTCTCAGAGTTCAACAATCTTTATTTAATGAGTGTGTGGAGGACTTTTTTTTCTTCTTTTTTGGGGGGGGGGTATTCTCTTCTGTCTTTTTTTGTGGTATAAGTGTGCCCTCTTGACAACAGTGAATGCTGAAGTTCTGGGACTTGGGGGCTTTTTTGGACTCTGGTCATGAACACACAGTGGAAGCTGTCAAAAGTGCCAACAGCTGCATGGAGATGCAGTCTGACTCTCCAAACTGCCAGCAAGTGTGAGAGTCTCCATCTGTGCATGCCTTTGGTCTCTGGTGTGGCCGCGAGCAGCCTGGCCCTTTTCTCTCTGTTTCTTTCTCTCTCTCTCTCTCTCTCTGCCTGTCTATTTTTCTCCCCGACATTCACGTTTCAGCCTATCTGGAGCAGATTCAGAGGTTGTTATTAATTAAATTGTGTTTCACTGGCTTAGAAGCCCGTTCCAGTGACTTATTTTTTTCTGGATTATTTATAAACTCAACATTGTCCATCTCCATCTTGGGTTTTTTTTGTCTGATGATCTCCATTAGTCCAGGACAGGTTTTCTTATAGATTACCGCGTGAAGGTGGATGAACACAAGTAAAAGACTCAGCTGTATTTTTGCCATTTTCCCACCCAACTGGTGCGGTGTAGGTTCTTGAACAAGGAACATTCTAGGTTTAAAATAGGTTCCGTTCACCAAACCTGCCTGCAACGCTAGTTTTGAGCTGAACCAATGGAGGCCTTTCATTACAGACTGGATTTTTTTTTTTGTGGTAATTCTTGGCTGTTGATAATAGAGACTTAATTTAAAATGTTGGCAGTTCATTTTGATGATACTTGTACATGTATATTGCATTCTATCTTATTACAAGATGTTTAAAGTAAAAATCGGCTTTAAAAGACATACCTTTTTGGCAGCAGTAAAGTTTGATGAATAAGGTGGATCAAAGTCTGTCCTTCCTTCCACAAGCATGTCAAAAATAGAAACACACATTGTACAGCAAACACTCATGCTCATTATGAGAAGACTGACCACAAAAAAAAAGGTTGTGTGAAAAGAAATGTCCTCTCGCCTTTCCCATGTCGAAAATGAACGCCCCCTGACAGCAAATTTGCCCCCATAATTAGAGAAGCAATCAATCGGCATTGTGCATGCGCGGTCTAACGAGTCTTACTTCCTGTTGTTTTCTTTTTTCTTTTAACGAATGAACGCAAACATACCAAACAAAGCTGTTTAGCCAGGGGTCCAACAACGTAGAAACGTAAAACGAAGAGATCGTAACTTAAGACAAATAATCAGAAAAAAAAGAGAGATGAAAAATATCAAACACATAAAAAAAACCTTTTCCAAAATAAAGTTCTTTTTGAGGCTTTTGGGTTTCTAAGTCCATTGATTGCTGTGCTGATAAAGTTCCTTTAAAAAAAACTGTCAAGTGTGGTTTGCGGTCGGACCATTTCCTCTTATGAAAATGAAATTTACCCAAAATTAAAACAAGTTGTAGGAATCAAGTGAAGTCCTTTTTGACTTGGTTGTCTTCAAAATAAAGAAAAATGTCCTTTTCTTGCAGATGTTAAGACTGTCCTGTTTTCCTTTTAATAAAATTCTCCGTGCTGGCCCTGAATATTCGACGATACAAGCAGTGATAAAATAAATGTTTGATGGATTCTTCACACCAGCCACAGAAATGACAAGGGTATTAGTTTCAATTTTAAATCTCTCTAATGTTTTTTTAGCTGGATACATTCTACGTGTAGTTTTGAAAGATACTTTCAACAAAATGTATCCCCGATCAGCCACACTTCTAATCTGCATCTCTGTAAAGAAAATTCCAATAAATTTTTGCAGAAGGAACAGATTCATTTATATAATAAATTTGTTTGAACAATTTTTTTGGTAACATCAATGTTTCCCCAAAAAATATCGCATCCTGGAGCTGTCACATAAATTTCAGGTCTAGAACCAAAAAGGAGCTGCAAAACATTCCTAGATTCAACTATTGGGTCAAAATTTGAGGTGTTACGGGGTTTTACGTTTGTATTAATGATAACACCCAAATATGTGAGTGTATCCTTCACAGGAATACCATTTATTTCTTAGATGTTGCATGCCTTCAGTGCTAATATCAGCGATTTATTTAAATTGATTTTTAGGCCGGGCTGCACGGTGGTGCAGTGGTCAGCACTGTGGCCTCACAGCAAGAAGGTTCCGGGTTGGAGTCCCAGCTCCAGCACAGGATCTTTCTGTGTGGAGTCTCCATGTTCTCCCTGTTCCTGTGTGGGTTGTCTCTGGTACTCCAGCTTCCTCCCACAGTCCAAAGACATCAATTTGGGGACGAGGCTGATTGATACTCTAAATTGACCGTAGGTGTGAATGTGAATGGTTTTTCGTCTCTGTATGTTGGCCCTGCGATGGACTGGCGACCTCTCCAGGGTGAACCCTGCCTCTCGCCCGTAGATGCTGGGATAGGCTCCAGCCCCCCCCCCCCCCCCGCGACCCTTACTAGTGAGGAATAAGCGGAAGACGACGATGAACGGTGGATTTTTAGGCCAAATACTCTCTGTTGTTTTCTTCCCGCCAATTTACTCGTTCACATTCCAGTCCAGTAGGTGGCAGTGAAGCGTCTGTAGGTTTAACGATAGCCAGCAATCAATGAAACAAGAAGGGAGGAAGTAACCCAATGTGTGACGTCACGGTTGCTACGCGCATTTTTTAATTACAGTAAATGACGTCAAGATACGTCGGTGATCGAAATGTATATATGTCTAAAATCTTCCAACCGTTAAATCACGTGGCTCTCGGTTCATCTGAGAAGCACAGGTTACCCACTGAGCGTCCCAACAGAGAGAAACCTCCTGAAACTACATCCCGACACCCGGCTAGGAGGACAAACACTGTTGGTAAGTCCTGAAATCAAATATTAACACTCAGTAGGACTTTTCTTTAATGATATGCTGTAAATTCAAATAAATATTTAGCTAGAAGAAAGGCGTCTCAGTCTGTAAAAAGTATTTACTCAAGTATTTGTGAATTACAACGAACTACTATTCGATTGTCGTCAGCCACAAGTTGGGAAGTTGAATTTATAACAATGGATCACATTTGATCAATTAATGATGTTTTTGTTCTAACTCAGTTAAGGGATGTAATAAATTATAAATATAAAGCGGCAGGAATGGGAGAAAGCAGAAAACAATAAGACAATTGTACGAAAATGTGAATTTGACAACTAATTTGCAATCTTTTCTGATGTGAATGAATGGAAATTTGCCCTAAAAGCATGTGCTGAGTAGTTTAACTGTACACTCCAAGCAATTATAGGCGTCATTTCCATATGAATGGTACATAAATTAGCCTACATACATGATTTAAATTGTGACTTACATACACGGGTGGACACTGTGTGTGTGTGTATATATATATAAATATATATATATATATATATATATATATATATATATATATAAATGAAGAAATAAAATTCAAAGACGAACGAAATAAAAATCCGTGTAAAACATTAAAAAAACAACAATGCGAAGCTGCGCCGCGCCACCACCCCTGATGATTTGGACCCTCTCACCTACTGAACACACAAATGACAAGAAGAAGAAGAAACAGCGAAACCATTATTTACAAAATGGAGGGAGACGAGGTCGAACAAGTAGCGGACGCTCTTTCGTCAAACAAACCGGTTGTGTGGACTTGTTTTGGCTTCCCATGTTAAAGACAAGGCAACGGAGAGACGATGGTGGATTAAACAAAAGCCGTGTGCAAACAATGGGGGTCCACAACACCGTAGACTGCGGCGAGCGCTGCTAGCATGATAGAAGGATAAGAAGCACCTGTTGAAGGCTAAATATTCCAGCTCACTGAGGTCAGACATTCCAGATCTAGACGAGGCTGCAGCCCTGAGTGTTATTGAATATTAGTTTTCCTTTTCGTTTAAGAAGGTAGTTGTCGTCAGTGTTTACAACAACAAAGGAAGCATTAAATTTTGTACTGACACAGCAAGAACTTGTATGTCTGCATATTGAGGAAGAAAATAAAGAATATCTGATTTTTGCATTTCTGATTTTTGATTTTCTTTAATCTTTATTTTGTTTCGTGAGCCCTGTCTCTTATTTAGAATTGTTTTGTTTGTTGACTATTTCGTTGCCCTCCTAGTATATACGTGTACATTAATATATATATATATATATATGTGTATATATATATGTGTGTATATATATATATATATATACACACACACACACACGTTGTGGTTGGAATAGTTTTTAATTGCTGTTACAGAAGAAGCCTTGTTGTGATTTGAATCTTATGGTTGCAGTTCCTTCAGTAATTTGGTTTTTTTAAAGCTCAAACACAAAGATGTCCTTTAAATGTAGAAAAGTGAAATAGTTAATATTTTCTTATAGTTTAGAGTTATATTATGATGTTTCCCATTAATCAAACCATCTTCCTGTGAATGCGTTTGACAGGAACCCTCAAACATCTTTGATCGTACCAACATGGACAACAGCAGTGCTGACTCAGCAGGATTATTTGGTGGACTTGAGTGGGAGGACATCGAATCCACTCTCAGGTACATCATTGGGTATGCCCCGGATCCTCCACCTGCATCCCCCCCTGGACCTCCCGAACCTGCTCCAGTGGGTGTTGACACCAACCCTCAGCCAGCAGAAGGTCCAGTCGATGGGAATCAAACCAATGGTGGTTCTGGTTGTTACTATGGCAACAACCTACTTTACCAAAACTACCAGTTCCCCGGTCCAGTGATGGCTCCACCCTTCATGTATGGACCACCAATGTATCCATATGTTATGCTGCCACATCCCCTCAGCGGCCAAGTTCAGGTAAGTGTGTTGACTGTGACGGAAGATGAATTGAAATTATAACATGGTGCATTGTTTGTGTGTGTGTAGCCGGGCTAAATTCCCCCTCCCCCTCTCCCACAGTTCCTGCCCTATCAGTGGCCCAACAACTCCCTGGGTGAAGGCAACCAGGCAGATTCTTCACATCTGGTAAGACACACACACAGACACAGACACACTCACACACACACACACACACACACCATAATTATTGATGTTCTTTTTACGCTTTTTCTCATGTTCCATGTTTATTGTGATAGCGTCTTTTATGTTTTGCTCATGTAGCATCTTTGTGTGTTTGTGTCCTCAGACCAAAGCTGCCAGCGCTCCTAAAACCAAGTAAGTTCAGACTCAGATTTGACAAAAAGTACTTCAGTAATACTCAGGAAACAAGAACCAGTTTAGCAGTGTTGTCTTGTATTCTGCCTTGATGACATTTGTTTGAAGAAAAACAAATATTTAATTCTCAAATGAACAGCTTGATTCTGTATTTCTATAGAAAGAGGAAGGCTAAGAAGCAGCTGGACCTGCCCTATGTTAAAAAACCCAAAAATGCCTTCATGTTGTTCCTCATGGAACAGAGAGAGAAGATGAAGGCAGAACTCAAGAGCAGGAACAACGCTGCAGTCAACAAGGTCCTGGGACAGAGAGTAAGTGTGCTTGTACTCTTCCACAAGCTTTAGCACTCTTTGGTAGTTGGCATGTGTGTGTTCATTCTGTTACTGTGTGTGTGTGTGTGTGTGTTTTGTCGTGTTCCAACAGTGGAAAGCACTGACAAAGGAGGAGCAGGCCAAGTATTATAAAAAGGCCAAAGAGGAGAAAGAGCGCCACACCCAGCAGCACCCTGAGTGGTCCTGCGGTGTCAACTACGTACGTTCAACCTGCTCCCTTCCATCGCACCCACACACACATTTCCATGGCGTTACCAAGCTGGTAAAAATTCAGCAGATATCAGATGGAACTTCTTACATGCTTGTTTTTGTGTAGGGACGAAAGAGACGGAAGAGGATGGACAGGGTCACCGAAATCATTGTTATAGGTAAGAACCGATGTTCCCAAACATGTTTTCATGTGAAGTGTGAAGAGACTCAGGAGCAGAAATACTCCTGCATCTAATACTTGACTCAAGTATTCACACTTCATGTAGTTCAAGAATGAGAGTAAGTACCTGTAAATGTGGTGGTCAATGTGTTGCATTTGGAAAGAAATTCAGCAAAGAGATCAAAGGTTCTTCTTTTGTACTGTTTGAAAAAAAAGTCTTATTTAGAAACAGACTGGGATCATATTTGGCATATTTTCGGTTAACGGGGGTTAAAAATATGTGGTTGGTGAGTCGAACCTTCATTTTACAGTCAGTTATTAATGTTGACTTGATGCCTTCTTATCGTGCTCTCAATTTTTAATGCCTTCATAAATGCTTTTGTCATACACGGTCTTTGTGTGTTTGTGTCCTCAGACTGAAGCTGTACCACAGATGACGCTGCGCTCTCCTTACGTCAAGGCAGCACATGCCACAAACACACACACACAAACACTATTATCTCATGCAGGTAGCAGCCGTCTGTTTCTGTCGATGCAGGAATGGAGTCATGTTGAATCAGTCACCTATAGATGGCAACTCAGCCAACAAAAAATAAGTTTGGAAACATTTGACTCAAGTTAACAAGAATTCAAAAAAAAAATAGTTTACGAAAATATTTTCTTGGTGCCTTAAAGATGTATTGAAGTATAACACTTGGGTGAATGTTCTCAGCAACGCCGTTCCAGTTTGATTCAACAGACGCCGCCAAAGGAGCCAGCTCCACCGCCGCAGCACGTATGTACCTCTCTTTTTCCTCACTTCTTTTGTTGTACATGCGCCTTGATGATGTAAACATTTCTGGCCCATGTCACTCTTATTTCTGCATAGTCAAGTAATGTGATGTCACTGTATTAAAACTGTAAAATATTATGTATGACTAATTTGGAAGAAAAAGTAAAAAAATAATTTTAGTATGTATATGTATATATATTTATATAATATAAATATAATATAATATAAATAAAATATATTCATCTAATTATTAACAATTTATATTTTTATTCAATTTATATTTTTATTTATATATGTATATGTATATATATATAATATAATATAAATAAAATGTATTCATCTAATTATTAACAATTTTTATATATATATATATAAATAAAAATTGTTGATGATTGGATGAATACATTTTATTTCCTCATTTTTTTGTATTGTTGAGGTTTCGTTTCCTGCAGTCCAACAGCATTTCAATCAAACATGCAGCTTTCAAAAAACCCAAACATACAAGGCCAATTCTAAGATGACCCTCGTTGATTTCTTCCACCTCCTTCATAATAGAACACACTACCACTCATGTGCTGTTGCTACTGCAGGTTTTGCTTTCCCTTCCATGTCGTGTCAAAAAGCAAAAACAGACACTGGTCATGGTGCTCCTGGTTTACTGGGATGGGGTTCGATTCCCTACAGTGTCCTGCTGGCTGTTTGGCATTGACGTGAAAGGGTGCAGCTTCCCCTTCATCATTGTACCGACTGTTACTGACTCCCACAACATCGGCTGAGGTTTTCCACACTTACCAATATCTACAAATTTGATCAGGTTAAAACTTTATAACTTTTATAACTAACAATTTTTATATCTCAACCAGTAGGTCCAGCAATAAAACTCGCAAGGCACCACATTCACCAGTAGCAATACTGGTGAATCCCATTCTCTGATGCTATATGTGATTGTGAGAAAAGACCTGATGAAATATCCAGCATTAGAGTTTGCATCCATCATCTCAAAGTTGCAGGAAATGATGGTATACTTGTGGCTCACAACAAGCCCAACATTTAATGCAAATTCAGGCAATCCCCGCGAATTCTGCACGCCAAGCGATTTCATCCAATCACTTGTGATGTCGTTATTTACACTTCCTGTTTCTACTGGCGAACGCGCTAACTTGTGTGAGAAGGAAATATGTCGCATTTGCCTATGAACAGCACCGCTCAGGGCCGAGCTCTCTACATGAAAGTGGTGGTAAATTGTTTTGTTCCCCCTGCATGAACATTGTGGTTGAACCCCAACAGAAGTCATCAATTTTTCCCTGCAGCATTTTATATTTTTTTTCATGAATGCTCAAAACACAGGGTTCAAATCAATCAGCTGCACACACAAATATTGGGGTGTTTTGTGAGGAGGGAGGGCTCAGAATTGATAAGGTGTTTTACTGTAAAGGTTGTAAAAGAGCGACACGTCCTTGTTCATGCACCTGTGAAATGCCAAAGTTCCACTGGGACACAAGGATGAGGTGGTCCAAAGTGAAAGTCAACTCACATGCGTGGACTTTATGTCTGATTCTTTTGAATCTCATATTTTATTGTATAAACACCTTGGTGCTTGTATTTTTTTTTTGTTTTAAATTTAGCTCTAATGTCCATTGGGACTCAAGGAGGAACCGAAACGCTATCAGAGGTCAAAGGTCACCGTCACTTGATGATTTTTTTTTGTGTCAAATATAGAACAAACATCCACTGGGACTCAAAGATGATCTTAAAAAAATAAATACGGTGGTCAAAGGTCAAAAACACTCATGACGGGGACACATCCTGAAGGCATACCTCTACACCTGCGATGTAGTATTACAGTATTACTGACTTGCAGGATTTGTATTTTCTTAACATACAGTATAGCCGACAAAATCTTCTAATACAAACATAACTCTCAGCACTTTGAGCAGAAATCAGCAGAGTTAGATTCGCTATTGTCGAATGTAACAAATAAGAGCAACTGTGTTTTCGACATTGCTACAAAAATAGGTTCTTGTGCCTTCTCTGGTTCGTTGTTGTCGCGGAAACGCACAACGAAAAAATGGTTACATGGCCATTTCCTAATTGCCAAGCAGCCACATATGCATGCTGACCTGTACACCTGGGAAACTGCACAACAGCAGCTCCCTGCTGGGTTTCATCAAGAGGTATGGATGAGGTAGGACACAAATTAGCACATGCTCCGTGAAAAACAGGAGGATCCTCGAAATGCCATGACAGATGGTGACCCTTGTCCTTTCTGCCAGTGTCTCTACTCTTACAAAAACTATTGTTGGATTAACAAGACTTGCAACCTCTGATTAAATAAATGTTATGCTGGAAGCGAATGCGGCACGAGTCAATGAGGGGATATTTATCGAGAACTGTGCTCCATTTTTTCAGTGTTGAACAGTCAAATTGTTGCAGCCAAGGGCCATACGGATCTTTTGTGCAGGAATATGAGGGCTAATCATGGAAATACGGGACTCGTGCACGTATTTGAAGTCTTTACTGTTTAGAGGCAAAAAAAAATATTGAAGTATAAAATGGAAAGTGATAGAATAATCACCTCACTTTAGATAGGTAGACTGTGGGAGAGGGTATGACTGATGTATCGAACACTTTGAAACAATGAGTTCATAAAAAGAGATGCACGAGCCGCTGCAAAGTTACAGTGCTGCTTCACCTCTCTGTACTCACTTATCAGAAAAAGTCTGCTCCTGATGGTAATCTGTGACAGGCTACCAAACCGTATTACCTGGCACAAAAAAAAAGAGTGATGTGATGTTCCTGCAGCTTGTAAGGCTGTCAGGCAGGTTGAGTGCTGGACGTTTCCACAGAGCAAGAACGAGCCACACTATGGAAAACATCGGCTGCACACTCACAGGACAGCCTGAAGCTCAGGTTGAAAATTAAAGGGAGAGGAAATGACATGATATACAAGAAAATGTGGTATTCTTACTAGGTGGCAGGTGTATTGATGTATACAGAATATATATCTGGTTAGAAAACGCTTCCAACCATACATTTTCACTCTAGATAGCCACATCACGAGTGTTCCAGCACCAGACATGGTAAACAAACATCGGCCGGTCAGAAGAGAAAAGCTACCACAATTCTAAAGGCATGTTTACCTGTCCGGGGTCTGTGGTGTCAAAATAAACTGTTCAAGTGTGGCATTTGTTACCTTTTCAACCCTGGTAGAGTGCCACTCATAGCTCCTCCCCCTCGTCGTTTTACAGTGTCATATTCATGTTTGATTAACTTTTTTTTGGTTCATTTCCTGTATTTATCCAGTTTCCTCTCACACCTCTGTACCCGGGTTCCCTTGGACCAAGAGCAGTCCAGTCAAACCCACCAGGGTTCGTTGAGAGAAAAGCATCTACTGGAAATTCAAGGTGTTTGAGGGAACCTTTCACATCTGACTTTTAATTTGGATCCGAATCATAAGTTCAGGTGTAAAAGCTCCCCTGGACCAAACAAGTGGATCATGTGACCGGCTCAGAGAGAGGGGCGGGGGAGAAGGTGCTTTTATTCAAAGTCACACTGCAACTGCATGAGCAGGAGTAAAAAAGTGTTAACGACGCTTTTTTGCGATTGGACAGTTTCACAGGGTATCAGTGGAAAGGGAAGGTGTGATTACAATCCCAGGTGTGTCGGGAGTGAGAGGTGAACAGGTCAATGCAGCAAAAAAGGAAAAAAAAGTGATAAAAAGCTCCAAATGAAATGTCCCTGTCCTGTAGTTTGAGACTCTGAGGGAGACAAATGGAAAAAAAAAATGCTAATATGTTGCTACTCTTAAAAACGTACACACTTAAGGCTCATTTCGTCTGCTTATTTATGATTTTGCCCTGTGTGTGTGTGTGTGTGTGTGTGTATTTTTTTTTTAAAAGAATGGACTGATCTGATAAAAAGTTCTCGAGAAGTAAAGACCTTGTTTTGACCTTCTCCGCCAGATCAGTGTCTCTTGGTGGATGGGGATGCTGTGACTCCCGAACAACAGTGATCAGGTTTCTGATTTCAGACGCCAGCTATAGGTATATTAGCTGAAATTGTATCAAATTTTGAGGAAGAATTATCTTGATGTAGAACCATCTATGGTGATGAAATGTGTCCTCTGTACCTCTGGACCCTCTCTCTGTCCCTAGGTTACAATAACTGGCTGTGTGTGTGTGTGTGTGTGTGTGTGTGTCTGTGTCTGTGTGTGTGTGTGCGTGCATGTGTTTTTGATATCTGGAAGAGTGATTGTAAATATGACTTTCCGGAATGTGAACCTTATTTTTTGGTTAGATTTAATTTGTCTGTATAATCCCATGTGGGATGGGTCATGCCAATGTTCAGACACGAAAATAAAATATTCACTCATTCATTCATTCGTATAGATGATGCTGTTTCACAGAGAAGAGAGAGAGCATACTTTGAGGGATTTGATAGAAGAAAGGAGAACACCAACAATGATGATCCAAACAATAACACCGGTAACTATTGTCACCTTGAAATGCATAAAAAATAGCAGCAACAACACAGATTAACATGGCAGTGAAGCCAGCATACAGGACGAGACTTCAAGTCCTCTCTGCTGTCTTGTCAAGTCCTGTATGTGTCGGATTTTGTGAAATTCGGCCTTGTTGTTTTTGAGCGATCCTGATAAAAAGTTAAGAGGCAGGTCAACACCACAACTTCAATAAAAGGCAGTTTTAACAGATGGGTTCTAAGTCAGACTGTCAAGTATGCGGAGGCAGAGTGCAGTGTTCCCTGCTGGGGGTCAGAGGCCGTCCAGCCCAAAATCCATCCTATGATGATCAAATCAAGATGGAATTGCTGGTGGGAGGAGGCTGGTGCTGCAGCTTCCATATCCCTGCCCAGTATGTATGTCTGAAGCACATACATACGCGACCCAGGCCTCACCCTCTGCCTCTTCACCCACTGCACATAACTGCAGACAGCGAGACCAAAAACAGTCAAGGCCTGGCCGTCCCGTCACTTGAACTGGACGCACCTCAAGAGAGCAACACTTACGATCTCCTTTTGCCAAGGGGGGAGTCGTACACGTCCCGCGGGGTCACCCCGGAGTGAGCGCCAAAACCCACGACGGCCCCATCCATGCTTCGCACCGAGGAGTGCCCCTCGCACATCCTACGCCCCTCGATGGTGGCGGCCGTTTCTGGGAAGAGACGAGCGTAGGAGGCGAGGGCGTCCTTGTTTCCGGCCAGGAGCGACTCGCTGTCCCTCTCCTGCAGGTGAGCAACCAGAAGGCTGCTGGCGTAGCCCACGTCGTTGCTCAGGAGCCACTTGAACGTCTGCCCCTGGTATTTGCCAAACTGGAGCTCGATCTCACTGAGCACCAGCTGGAAGCAACCAGGGTCACCTCCGGCCTGGAGCACACGGGTCTTCGCCTCCTCCCTCACCAGGTCGGGCTTCTTGACCTGCGTGACCTTCGCTTTCCCAGCTTGGGCCAGCCATCTCGCTGCAGGCATTGGAGCCAGGGTGAGCTCGCTGGACGTAGCTCCGTGAAATCGGAATACGGGTTTGTAATCCATTATGCAAAGAGTCACGCAAAACACCCTCTTTTAGCATGACGCCTGTAATCAAACGCACGCACGCGGGCGCGCGCACACACACACGCACAAGCACAAACTACAGAAAATGCACTCTTTGCCACACAGCGCCTGCCTCATTCATTCCTTCAAGTATAATGAGCAATGTATATTCATCAACAGATTAAAAAAAAAAAAAAAAAATATATATATATATATATATATATATATATATATATATATATAAATAATTAAATATAGCGGAACTGTTGGCGTCCATGGCGGCGGAAAACGCCGTACTTCCGTCCACGTTAAGACACACAAACGGGAGCTACACGTTCGGACACGACACCGACATAAATATGTGGTGTTTATTGCTTCAAGAAGGACGTTTGCATGGAACCGATAACAAGTCTCATTTTTTTTTTCCATTCCTGCGTTTGTGCAAACGTACAGCGCGAAGTCCGCTCGCAGAAGCCGCAAAGCTCCAAACAGTCTCAAGAAATAACAACGCCAAGTAGTTCGTCATTCGGTGTGAAAAAGTGCAAACAGTCGCAAGAAATATCAAGGAGAAGACACCACAAAGTCCGTCATTCGGCGTGGTAAAGTTTTTGTGAAGTTTCTGGTCTTTGTAGGGCAAGGAAGAGCGCAGCGAGGCTTACCTGTCGGAGTCGCAGAAGAACAGTGACGGAAAACGCCGAGCGCACCAGGAAAAAGGTAGCCGGATGCCGTCGACCAATCAAATCATCTGCTGGCTAAAGCGAGCCGCCGATTGGCTGGCTGCTAAATTGGACTCTTTGTTGGACTGGAGTGCTGAAGAACGCGATCCCGGAGGCGCATAAGCCAGGGATTGATCACCCCGGTCAGGTTGCCTTGGCTGAGGGGGTCTGATGTTGAAAGACCTGAAACCCCCAATGATCCCAGGATACAACATCACTGATGATGTGTCCTTGCGTATCCGCAAGATGTATCTTTGAACAGTAGTTCTGCTGATCACTCTGTGCTCTCCTCTCATGTGGCGCACGCAGCGAGCTCGCATGAGTGGTATGAAGACGCCACGCCATTCTTTTTTTGTGTATTTAGTTTACTCAGATTAGTGTTTATTTATTGCAGGAGCCGCGGTGTAAGATTGCTGGGAGGTACAGTGGATATCGCAAGGCCCTAAAGAAACACTGCTGCTTTGCCACGATCGGATTCTGCCTGTGTTTTGCCTTGTCACCGTGGTCCACGCTTGGCTGAAGTTCACGCCAGCCACGTGGTGTCTCACACCTACACCTGTCATCTGTTGCTGTGGGTTCTGGCTGGTGCAGTCCAATTCCCATAATTTATATGTGTGGTTAAAGGTGGTTAGTTTTCATTTGTCTGTTTGATTAACTTATCTTTTGTCATATTTCATTCAGTGAGGACTTTTTTTTGATAAATTAACTCATTTATTTTCTTCATTTCAGTTATCTTGTGTTCAATCAGTGAATTACCATTTTCTTTTTTGTTATTGGGTTGTTTGATTTCAGTATCGCTTCCTTTGAGTGGCTTGATTTGATTAGTTTCATTCTGTTTTGTGGGTATTTTGTGATTGATTAGTCAATTACTTTATCATTTCATTCCAGTTATTTTGCGTAGTCTATATCTACTTTGTTTGACCATATCTTGTAGGCCATATTGTTTTGGGTAGTGTTAAAAATTATTTTGATTTCATTTATATATCCTGAGTTCAATTAGTAATTTAAGTAATTTTGTTTGGGATCTTCCCATCAATATAGTTTGGTTTTCTCCTTATTTCCCCAGGAGCTGAAGGCCCCAAAGGTGGTGGAATGGGTGTCGCAGGTGGTGTGATCCCCTTTCCCGTGTCCTGTGTTGTTCACCCCCTGTTTGGTTTGTGCACTTAAATAACACTTGTGAGTGTGTGTATGAACTGCATTTTCTGTGTGATAGTGCCACGTGTGTATGGGGTGACCTTTTTTTTGGGCTCCCAAATTGCCCTCGTGGCCCAGTCCACCCTGGTAGCCTCAGCTCTGAGCGGCTTCCCTATTTCCCCTCACCTTGCCCAGTGTCTTGTATGGAGTTTTAAACGTGATCTAAATTTTAAAGTATTATAACAAATAAAACTTTTTTTTTTGTACCTGAACCACGTCTCCTGCTTTCAGGGTTAACGAACCGGAGTGCCTTAACTCTGATATTATAGTATTTAAATTCCCTGGGTGAAACTCCCAGGGTGGCGTTGTCTTGTTTAATTTTTTTTTTACTGTGATTTGCCTTTGACTAGTACCCCCCGCTCGCCACAACATGTTTTTGTTTGTTTAAAAAAAATGAAACTTTGAGCCTTGTGGTTGGATGTATCAAATTGAAACTCACATATGGAAATTGATATTTGAGAAAAAAATGTTAGTTTGTTCAGAAGGACCATTAAAGGCTCCAATTTCTGAGAATTGGAATTTTCTGTCAATTATTTCATAGTTCAGGCTTTACAGGGCTAATTATCTGATGATGTGCTTATTGTACCTGCCCTAGTGGGTGTATCTTGTTTCGTGCTTTACACGTTTTCACTAGCAGGAATCATTAACATAATGTAATGTGTAGCTGCTTTGAAGTAGACTCTTGGTGCATGTTTATGTCATTCCTGGACAGTCTGGAAAAGCTGCCAGTCGACGCAAGAGCTTCAGTGTTTGCAGGGTACATTTAGCTCAAGGGAGAGAAATGCAAAGACACAAGACAAAATCCTCAGCATGAACATTTCTTTGTATTCGCAGAAGGTATTCCAGAGACAATCCAAGGACAGCGCAGGATTAAGTCAATATACAAATGAGACAACAATGATTCTTTTCATCATGATTAACAATCCACCGTTCTACTTAGCAAACAGCACCTCAACATTAATCAGCAGAAAATGCCCCTGAGATTAAAAAAATAACTATTTCTCTGGAAACATGTTTTTAAGACATTCATCAGTTTTCATATCACAAGTCACAGGTCCAGCAGATGAGTGTTCTGAAGTTAATCCAACTTGGACTGAAATCCCAACAAGGTCTACTGCTATTTCCAAATCCCACTAAGGCACAAGATTTCCTGCAGGCTAATTGTGGGTTATAATCCCGTTAACGTTCCCGCTAATGTCCCAAATCACATCACAATCTTCGTCAAAACAATCACAACTTATTTTGAAAACTGTGCAGCTTTATTCTAATTATGAATTCTACAGAATTATAACTTAAATGTTAGATTTCACTTGGATTCAAAGTTCCATGCTATTCCCAGAACCCCAAACATGCTGTCTACCTTAATGTCTTTATGAACAGGTTTGATTACTGTAGATCATAGGAAGAGGAAACATAAGTAATAGCAATGAAGTCCCCGAGGATCTGAATTTATGATTTCTCTTGGAGTCTTGGTGTCTTCATGGAGCTGGTGGCAGCAGCACTCATGGGGCACTGGCATCCAAAGCGGACTTTGTAGTCATAACACCTTATTCCCGGCTGTTGATCGTCATGCCAACAGACCAGCCCCTCAGTTGGACTGAAGCTGGAAAAGTGTTTAAGCTAGTTAGTCATTGGTGCACTCGTCTTCTCTGAAACGCACACACCTTGCAGTGTTTTCTGATTTCTGTTTCACTAAGAAACAGTGAAAATTTGAAAAAAATTCCCTGAATGTAAGCCACCTCAGTTCCATTAACATCCTGGACTTTCCTTCCTCCCTAACATCAACCTGGGCTCCATGAATCCTGTAGTTACCGTGCACCACACTCACTTTGCCGGATGGGTTCACCAGATAGTCCTTTCGCCACTGAATCAGACTCAGCACTGTTGTTAGATGGTTTTGCCTTCCATGCTGACAAGCAACTCATGATCACTTTAGATGTTTGTCAGACCTGGACGTAGTTAAATGTTTACGTCTTCTCTCCCCTTGGCCCTTCAAAGAGTTGGCCTTCTTCTGATCAGATGGTGTATTTTATTCTATCAGGTTCCTAAGAGTTGAAACTTACCATGATGAAAGGCATTGATTAGCTGAGGGCGACTACAGGTCTGTGATTAGATATACAGTGCTGATGACGCTGAAGTCAGTACTGTTTTCCAACAAGTCAACTTACTGTTTGAAGCTCTGGTTTGTCCGTCCAGCTGGGGTTCCGTCAACAGTCATGGCTTCGATTTCCTGAGGGCTGTCACAGATTTCTCCAGGATACTTGTCCTGCAGCACACTCAAATGCTCCCTGTCCCCTCTTCCATCAGGATCATCTGAGTCGTACCAGTTGGTCCAGCACACTAGACAGAAACCAAACAAGAGGATGGAACCTAACTTCGTCTACTACTAATTAAACACAAATTATCTAGTGATGCTTCAAAGGATTCATGTACTCACAATTCCCTTCTCTGCAGCAGAAGTTGCGTGAGCACTGGAAGCGAACTTTATAATCACTGCAGCGTCCCGGCTTCTGGTCAGAGTTTCTACAGATGAATCCAGTGGTTGTGTCAGATCTGCAGAAGGAACCAAAGTTCAGTCAGGACGGTTGATGGACTGACAACTCTGCTGTCTGAGGGGTTTGGCCTGATGTTTTTAGGGTAATAACCAGCTGTTTTATCTTCCACCAAAAAAGTCC